>NW_027098789.1:0-269502 GCF_037042795.1 Molothrus aeneus
GGGCAGCCTTCAGACTTAGAGAAAACAGTACTTTACCACTCTCCTGCCTTTTCCATGGTTATTCTATTGGAAAAGAACGAGTTTTGGACAACTACCTTTCATTCTTGCCAGAGTCTTTGCAGACCTGCGTGCAAGCTTTAGAACAAGATTTTGGATGTTTTCTTTCCTGGCAGAGTTTCTCCTTGCAAGATATGGTGGAAAAGCTTTTGGCTGAGTGTAGAGCGGCAAGACACGCAGAAGACGCAGATACGCAGCTCTCCGAAGCTAAGTGCCGGTCCCGGGCTTCTTTCGGCACAAACCGCTCTCAGGAGCTCCCTGCGCTCGCCACAATGCTCTGTGTGCGAAGAAGCCGCTTCTTCGCCTGCGGGAGAATCGGCGAGCGGCAGCTTCCCAAAGGCGAAGATGCAAGCTGCAGCACACAGGCACAGTGTGGGCAGCCTTCAGACTTAGAGAAAACAGTACTTTACCACTCTCCTGCCTTTTCCATGGTTATTCTATTGGAAAAGAACGAGTTTTGGACAACTACCTTTCATTCTTGCCAAACTCTTTGCAGACCTGCGTGCAAGCTTTAGAACAAGATTTTGGATGTTTTCTTTCCTGGCAGAGTTTCTCCTTGCAAGATATGGTGGAAAAGCTTTTTGCTGAGTGTAGAGCGGCAAGACACGCAGAAGACGCAGATACGCAGCTCTCCGAAGCTAAGTGCCGGTCCCGGGCTTCTTTCGGCACAAACCGCTCTCAGGAGCTCCCTGCGCTCGCCACAATGCTCTGTGTGCGAAGAAGCCGCTTCTTCGCCTGCGGGAGAATCGGCGAGCGGCAGCTTCCCAAAGGCGAAGATGCAAGCTGCAGCACACAGGCACAGTGTGGGCAGCCTTCAGACTTAGAGAAAACAGTACTTTACCACTCTCCTGCCTTTTCCATGGTTATTCTATTGGAAAAGAACGAGTTTTGGACAACTACCTTTCATTCTTGCCAAACTCTTTGCAGACCCCCGTGCAAGCTTTAGAACAAGATTTTGGATGTTTTCTTTCCTGGCAGAGTTTCTCCTTGCAAGATATGGTGGAAAAGCTTTTGGCTGAGTGTAGAGCGGCAAGACACGCAGAAGACGCAGATACGCAGCTCTCCGAAGCTAAGTGCCGGTCCCGGGCTTCTTTCGGCACAAACCGCTCTCAGGAGCTCCCTGCGCTCGCCACAATGCTCTGTGTGCGAAGAAGCCGCTTCTTCGCCTCCGGGAGAATCGGCGAGCGGCAGCTTCCCAAAGGCGAAGATGCAAGCTGCAGCACACAGGCACAGTGTGGGCAGCCTTCAGACTTAGAGAAAACAGTACTTTACCACTCTCCTGCCTTATCCATGGTTATTCTATTGGAAAAGAACGAGTTTTGGACAACTACCTTTCATTCTTGCCAAACTCTTTGCAGACCCCCGTGCAAGCTTTAGAACAAGATTTTGGATGTTTTCTTTCCTGGCAGAGTTTCTCCTTGCAAGATATGGTGGAAAAGCTTTTGGCTGAGTGTAGAGCGGCAAGACACGCAGAAGACGCAGATACGCAGCTCTCCGAAGCTAAGTGCCGGTCCCGGGCTTCTTTCGGCACAAACCGCTCTCAGGAGCTCCCTGCGCTCGCCACAATGCTCTGTGTGCGAAGAAGCCGCTTCTTCGCCTGCGGGAGAATCGGCGAGCGGCAGCTTCCCAAAGGCGAAGATGCAAGCTGCAGCACACAGGCACAGTGTGGGCAGCCTTCAGACTTAGAGAAAACAGTACTTTACCACTCTCCTGCCTTATCCATGGTTATTCTATTGGAAAAGAACGAGTTTTGGACAACTACCTTTCATTCTTGCCAAACTCTTTGCAGACCTCCGTGCAAGCTTTAGAACAAGATTTTGGATGTTTTCTTTCCTGGCAGAGTTTCTCCTTGCAAGATATGGTGGAAAAGCTTTTGGCTGAGTGTAGAGCGGCAAGACACGCAGAAGACGCAGATACGCAGCTCTCCGAAGCTAAGTGCCGGTCCCGGGCTTCTTTCGGCACAAACCGCTCTCAGGAGCTCCCTGCGCTCGCCACAATGCTCTGTGTGCGAAGAAGCCGCTTCTTCGCCTCCGGGAGAATCGGCGAGCGGCAGCTTCCCAAAGGCGAAGATGCAAGCTGCAGCACACAGGCACAGTGTGGGCAGCATTCAGACTTAGAGAAAACAGTACTTTACCACTCTCCTGCCTTTTCCATGGTTATTCTATTGGAAAAGAACGAGTTTTGGACAACTACCTTTCATTCTTGCCAAACTCTTTGCAGACCCCCGTGCAAGCTTTAGAACAAGATTTTGGATGTTTTCTTTCCTGGCAGAGTTTCTCCTTGCAAGATATGGTGGAAAAGCTTTTTGCTGAGTGTAGAGCGGCAAGACACGCCGAAGACGCAGATACGCAGCTCTCCGAAGCTAAGTGCCGGTCCCGGGCTTCTTTCGGCACAAACCGCTCTCAGGAGCTCCCTGCGCTCGCCACAATGCTCTGTGTGCGAAGAAGCCGCTTCTTCGCCTCCGGGAGAATCGGCGAGCGGCAGCTTCCCAAAGGCGAAGATGCAAGCTGCAGCACACAGGCACAGTGTGGGCAGCATTCAGACTTAGAGAAAACAGTACTTTACCACTCTCCTGCCTTTTCCATGGTTATTCTATTGGAAAAGAACGAGTTTTGGACAACTACCTTTCATTCTTGCCAAACTCTTTGCAGACCCCCGTGCAAGCTTTAGAACAAGATTTTGGATGTTTTCTTTCCTGGCAGAGTTTCTCCTTGCAAGATATGGTGGAAAAGCTTTTGGCTGAGTGTAGAGCGGCAAGACACGCAGAAGACGCAGATACGCAGCTCTCCGAAGCTAAGTGCCGGTCCCGGGCTTCTTTCGGCACAAACCGCTCTCAGGAGCTCCCTGCGCTCGCCACAATGCTCTGTGTGCGAAGAAGCCGCTTCTTCGCCTCCGGGAGAATCGGCGAGCGGCAGCTTGCCAAAGGCGAAGATGCAAGCTGCAGCACACAGGCACAGTGTGGGCAGCCTTCAGACTTAGAGAAAACAGTACTTTACCACTCTCCTGCCTTATCCATGGTTATTCTATTGGAAAAGAACGAGTTTTGGACAACTACCTTTCATTCTTGCCAAACTCTTTGCAGACCCCCGTGCAAGCTTTAGAACAAGATTTTGGATGTTTTCTTTCCTGGCAGAGTTTCTCCTTGCAAGATATGGTGGAAAAGCTTTTGGCTGAGTGTAGAGCGGCAAGACACGCAGAAGACGCAGATACGCAGCTCTCCGAAGCTATGTGCCGGTCCCGGGCTTCTTTCGGCACAAACCGCTCTCAGGAGCTCCCTGCGCTCGCCACAATGCTCTGTGTGCGAAGAAGCCGCTTCTTCGCCTGCGGGAGAATCGGCGAGCGGCAGCTTCCCAAAGGCGAAGATGCAAGCTGCAGCACACAGGCACAATGTGGGCAGCCTTCAGACTTAGAGAAAACAGTACTTTACCACTCTCCTGCCTTATCCATGGTTATTATATTGGAAAAGAACGAGTTTTGGACAACTACCTTTCATTCTTGCCAAACTCTTTGCAGACCTGCGTGCAAGCTTTAGAACAAGATTTTGGATGTTTTCTTTCCTGGCAGAGTTTCTACTTGCAAGATATGGTGAAAAAGCTTTTGGCTGAGTGTTGAGCGGCAAGACACGCAGAAGACGCAGATACGCAGCTCTCCGAAGCTAAGTGCCGGTCCCGGGCTTCTTTCGGCACAAACCGCTCTCAGGAGCTCCCTGCGCTCGCCACAATGCTCTGTGTGTGAAGAAGCCGCTTCTTCGCCTGCGGGAGAATCGGCGAGCGGCAGCTTCCCAAAGGCGAAGATGCAAGCTGCAGCACACAGGCACAGTGTGGGCAGCCTTCAGACTTAGAGAAAACAGTACTTTACCACTCTCCTGCCTTATCCATGGTTATTCTATTGGAAAAGAACGAGTTTTGGACAACTACCTTTCATTCTTGCCAAACTCTTTGCAGACGCCCGTGCAAGCTTTAGAACAAGATTTTGGATGTTTTCTTTCCTGGCAGAGTTTCTTCTTGCAAGATATGGTGGAAAACCTTTTTGCTGAGTGTAGAGCGGCAAGACACGCAGAAGACGCAGATACGCAGCTCTCCGAAGCTAAGTGCCGGTCCCGGGCTTCTTTCGGCACAAACCGCTCTCAGGAGCTCCCTGCGCTCGCCACAATGCTCTGTGTGCGAAGAAGCCGCTTCTTCGCCTCCGGGAGAATCGGCGAGCGGCAGCTTCCCAAAGGCGAAGATGCAAGCTGCAGCACACAGGCACAGTGTGGGCAGCCTTCAGACTTAGAGAAAACAGTACTTTACCACTCTCCTGCCTTTTCCATGGTTATTCTATTGGAAAAGAACGAGTTTTGGACAACTACCTTTCATTCTTGCCAAACTCTTTGCAGACCCCCGTGCAAGCTTTAGAACAAGATTTTGGATGTTTTCTTTCCTGGCAGAGTTTCTCCTTGCAAGATATGGTGGAAAAGCTTTTTGCTGAGTGTAGAGCGGCAAGACACGCAGAAGACGCAGATACGCAGCTCTCCGAAGCTAAGTGCCGGTCCCGGGCTTCTTTCGGCACAAACCGCTCTCAGGAGCTCCCTGCGCTCGCCACAATGCTCTGTGTGCGAAGAAGCCGCTTCTTCGCCTCCGGGAGAATCGGCGTGCGGCAGCTTCCCAAAGGCGAAGATGCAAGCTGCAGCACACAGGCACAATGTGGGCAGCCTTCAGACTTAGAGAAAACAGTACTTTACCACTCTCCTGCCTTTTCCATGGTTATTCTATTGGAAAAGAACGAGTTTTGGACAACTACCTTTCATTCTTGCCAAACTCTTTGCAGACCTGCGTGCAAGCTTTAGAACAAGATTTTGGATGTTTTCTTCCCTGGCAGAGTTTCTCCTTGCAAGATATGGTGAAAAAGCTTTTGGCTGAGTGTAGAGCGGCAAGACACGCAGAAGACACAGATACGCAGCTCTCCGAAGCTAAGTGCCGGTCCTGGGCTTCTTTCGGCACAAACCGCTCTCAGGAGCTCCCTGCGCTCGCCACAATGCTCTGTGTGTGAAGAAGCCGCTTCTTCGCCTCCGGGAGAATCGGCGAGCGGCAGCTTCCCAAAGGCGAAGATGCAAGCTGCAGCACACAGGCACAGTGTGGGCAGCCTTCAGACTTAGAGAAAACAGTACTTTACCACTCTCCTGCCTTTTCCATGGTTATTCTATTGGAAAAGAACGAGTTTTGGACAACTACCTTTCATTCTTGCCAAACTCTTTGCAGACCCCCGTGCAAGCTTTAGAACAAGATTTTGGATGTTTACTTTCCTGGCAGAGTTTCTCCTTGCAAGATATGGTGGAAAAGCTTTTGGCTGAGTGTAGAGCGGCAAGACACGCAGAAGACGCAGATACGCAGCTCTCCGAAGCTAAGTGCCGGTCCCGGGCTTCTTTCGGCACAAACCGCTCTCAGGAGCTCCCTGCGCTCGCCACAATGCTCTGTGTGCGAAGAAGCCGCTTCTTCGCCTCCGGGAGAATCGGCGAGCGGCAGCTTCCCAAAGGCGAAGATGCAAGCTGCAGCACACAGGCACAGTGTGGGCAGCCTTCAGACTTAGAGAAAACAGTACTTTACCACTCTCCTGCCTTTTCCATGGTTATTCTATTGGAAAAGAACGAGTTTTGGACAACTACCTTTCATTCTTGCCAGAGTCTTTGCAGACCTGCGTGCAAGCTTTAGAACAAGATTTTGGATGTTTTCTTTCCTGGCAGAGTTTCTCCTTGCAAGATATGGTGGACAAGCTTTTGGCTGAGTGTAGAGCGGCAAGACACGCAGAAGACGCAGATACGCAGCTCTCCGAAGCTAAGTGCCGGTCCCGGGCTTCTTTCGGCACAAACCGCTCTCAGGAGCTCCCCGCGCTCGCCACAATGCTCTGTGTGCGAAGAAGCCGCTTCTTCGCCTCCGGGAGAATCGGCGAGCGGCAGCTTCCCAAAGGCGAAGATGCAAGCTGCAGCACACAGGCACAGTGTGGGCAGCCTTCAGACTTAGAGAAAACAGTACTTTACCACTCTCCTGCCTTTTCCATGGTTATTCTATTGGAAAAGAACGAGTTTTGGACAACTACCTTTCATTCTTGCCAAACTCTTTGCAGACCTGCGTGCAAGCTTTAGAACAAGATTTTGGATGTTTTCTTTCCTGGCAGAGTTTCTCCTTGCAAGATATGGTGGAAAAGCTTTTTGCTGAGTGTAGAGCGGCAAGACACGCAGAAGACGCAGATACGCAGCTCTCCGAAGCTAAGTGCCGGTCCCGGGCTTCTTTCGGCACAAACCGCTCTCAGGAGCTCCCTGCGCTCGCCACAATGCTCTGTGTGCGAAGAAGCCGCTTCTTCGCCTGCGGGAGAATCGGCGAGCGGCAGCTTCCCAAAGGCGAAGATGCAAGCTGCAGCACACAGGCACAGTATGGGCAGCCTTCAGACTTAGAGAAAACAGTACTTTACCACTCTCCTGCCTTTTCCATGGTTATTCTATTGGAAAAGAACGAGTTTTGGACAACTACCTTTCATTCTTGCCAAACTCTTTGCAGACCCCCGTGCAAGCTTTAGAACAAGATTTTGGATGTTTTCTTTCCTGGCAGAGTTTCTCCTTGCAAGATATGGTGGAAAAGCTTTTTGCTGAGTGTAGAGCGGCAAGACACGCAGAAGACGCAGATACGCAGCTCTCCGAAGCTAAGTGCCGGTCCCGGGCTTCTTTCGGCACAAACCGCTCTCAGGAGCTCCCTGCGCTCGCCACAATGCTCTGTGTGCGAAGAAGCCGCTTCTTCGCCTGCGGGAGAATCGGCGAGCGGCAGCTTCCCAAAGGCGAAGATGCAAGCTGCAGCAAACAGGCACAGTGTGGGCAGCATTCAGACTTAGAGAAAACAGTACTTTACCACTCTCCTGCCTTTTCCATGGTTATTCTATTGGAAAAGAACGAGTTTTGGACAACTACCTTTCATTCTTGCCAAACTCTTTGCAGACCCCCGTGCAAGCTTTAGAACAAGATTTTGGATGTTTTCTTTCCTGGCAGAGTTTCTCCTTGCAAGATATGGTGGAAAAGCTTTTGGCTGAGTGTAGAGCGGCAAGACACGCAGAAGACGCAGATACGCAGCTCTCCGAAGCTAAGTGCCGGTCCCGGGCTTCTTTCGGCACAAACCGCTCTCAGGAGCTCCCTGCGCTCGCCACAATGCTCTGTGTGCGAAGAAGCCGCTTCTTCGCCTCCGGGAGAATCGGCGAGCGGCAGCTTCCCAAAGGCGAAGATGCAAGCTGCAGCACACAGGCACAGTATGGGCAGCCTTCAGACTTAGAGAAAACAGTACTTTACCACTCTCCTGCCTTTTCCATGGTTATTCTATTGGAAAAGAACGAGTTTTGGACAACTACCTTTCATTCTTGCCAAACTCTTTGCAGACCCCCGTGCAAGCTTTAGAACAAGATTTTGGATGTTTTCTTTCCTGGCAGAGTTTCTCCTTGCAAGATATGGTGGAAAAGCTTTTTGCTGAGTGTAGAGCGGCAAGACACGCAGAAGACGCAGATACGCAGCTCTCCGAAGCTAAGTGCCGGTCCCGGGCTTCTTTCGGCACAAACCGCTCTCAGGAGCTCCCTGCGCTCGCCACAATGCTCTGTGTGCGAAGAAGCCGCTTCTTCGCCTGCGGGAGAATCGGCGAGCGGCAGCTTCCCAAAGGCGAAGATGCAAGCTGCAGCAAACAGGCACAGTGTGGGCAGCATTCAGACTTAGAGAAAACAGTACTTTACCACTCTCCTGCCTTTTCCATGGTTATTCTATTGGAAAAGAACGAGTTTTGGACAACTACCTTTCATTCTTGCCAAACTCTTTGCAGACCCCCGTGCAAGCTTTAGAACAAGATTTTGGATGTTTTCTTTCCTGGCAGAGTTTCTCCTTGCAAGATATGGTGGAAAAGCTTTTGGCTGAGTGTAGAGCGGCAAGACACGCAGAAGACGCAGATACGCAGCTCTCCGAAGCTAAGTGCCGGTCCCGGGCTTCTTTCGGCACAAACCGCTCTCAGGAGCTCCCTGCGCTCGCCACAATGCTCTGTGTGCGAAGAAGCCGCTTCTTCGCCTCCGGGAGAATCGGCGAGCGGCAGCTTCCCAAAGGCGAAGATGCAAGCTGCAGCACACAGGCACAGTGTGGGCAGCCTTCAGACTTAGAGAAAACAGTACTTTACCACTCTCCTGCCTTTTCCATGGTTATTCTATTGGAAAAGAACGAGTTTTGGACAACTACCTTTCATTCTTGCCAGAGTCTTTGCAGACCTGCGTGCAAGCTTTAGAACAAGATTTTGGATGTTTTCTTTCCTGGCAGAGTTTCTCCTTGCAAGATATGGTGGACAAGCTTTTGGCTGAGTGTAGAGCGGCAAGACACGCAGAAGACGCAGATACGCAGCTCTCCGAAGCTAAGTGCCGGTCCCGGGCTTCTTTCGGCACAAACCGCTCTCAGGAGCTCCCCGCGCTCGCCACAATGCTCTGTGTGCGAAGAAGCCGCTTCTTCGCCTCCGGGAGAATCGGCGAGCGGCAGCTTCCCAAAGGCGAAGATGCAAGCTGCAGCACACAGGCACAGTGTGGGCAGCCTTCAGACTTAGAGAAAACAGTACTTTACCACTCTCCTGCCTTTTCCATGGTTATTCTATTGGAAAAGAACGAGTTTTGGACAACTACCTTTCATTCTTGCCAAACTCTTTGCAGACCTGCGTGCAAGCTTTAGAACAAGATTTTGGATGTTTTCTTTCCTGGCAGAGTTTCTCCTTGCAAGATATGGTGGAAAAGCTTTTTGCTGAGTGTAGAGCGGCAAGACACGCAGAAGACGCAGATACGCAGCTCTCCGAAGCTAAGTGCCGGTCCCGGGCTTCTTTCGGCACAAACCGCTCTCAGGAGCTCCCTGCGCTCGCCACAATGCTCTGTGTGCGAAGAAGCCGCTTCTTCGCCTGCGGGAGAATCGGCGAGCGGCAGCTTCCCAAAGGCGAAGATGCAAGCTGCAGCACACAGGCACAGTATGGGCAGCCTTCAGACTTAGAGAAAACAGTACTTTACCACTCTCCTGCCTTTTCCATGGTTATTCTATTGGAAAAGAACGAGTTTTGGACAACTACCTTTCATTCTTGCCAAACTCTTTGCAGACCCCCGTGCAAGCTTTAGAACAAGATTTTGGATGTTTTCTTTCCTGGCAGAGTTTCTCCTTGCAAGATATGGTGGAAAAGCTTTTTGCTGAGTGTAGAGCGGCAAGACACGCAGAAGACGCAGATACGCAGCTCTCCGAAGCTAAGTGCCGGTCCCGGGCTTCTTTCGGCACAAACCGCTCTCAGGAGCTCCCTGCGCTCGCCACAATGCTCTGTGTGCGAAGAAGCCGCTTCTTCGCCTGCGGGAGAATCGGCGAGCGGCAGCTTCCCAAAGGCGAAGATGCAAGCTGCAGCAAACAGGCACAGTGTGGGCAGCATTCAGACTTAGAGAAAACAGTACTTTACCACTCTCCTGCCTTTTCCATGGTTATTCTATTGGAAAAGAACGAGTTTTGGACAACTACCTTTCATTCTTGCCAAACTCTTTGCAGACCCCCGTGCAAGCTTTAGAACAAGATTTTGGATGTTTTCTTTCCTGGCAGAGTTTCTCCTTGCAAGATATGGTGGAAAAGCTTTTGGCTGAGTGTAGAGCGGCAAGACACGCAGAAGACGCAGATACGCAGCTCTCCGAAGCTAAGTGCCGGTCCCGGGCTTCTTTCGGCACAAACCGCTCTCAGGAGCTCCCTGCGCTCGCCACAATGCTCTGTGTGCGAAGAAGCCGCTTCTTCGCCTCCGGGAGAATCGGCGAGCGGCAGCTTCCCAAAGGCGAAGATGCAAGCTGCAGCACACAGGCACAGTGTGGGCAGCCTTCAGACTTAGAGAAAACAGTACTTTACCACTCTCCTGCCTTTTCCATGGTTATTCTATTGGAAAAGAACGAGTTTTGGACAACTACCTTTCATTCTTGCCAGAGTCTTTGCAGACCTGCGTGCAAGCTTTAGAACAAGATTTTGGATGTTTTCTTTCCTGGCAGAGTTTCTCCTTGCAAGATATGGTGGAAAAGCTTTTGGCTGAGTGTAGAGCGGCAAGACACGCAGAAGACGCAGATACGCAGCTCTCCGAATCTAAGTGCCGGTCCCGGGCTTCTTTCGGCACAAACCGCTCTCAGGAGCTCCCTGCGCTCGCCACAATGCTCTGTGTGCGAAGAAGCCGCTTCTTCGCCTCCGGGAGAATCGGCGAGCGGCAGCTTCCCAAAGGCGAAGATGCAAGCTGCAGCACACAGGCACAGTGTGGGCAGCCTTCAGACTTAGAGAAAACAGTACTTTACCACTCTCCTGCCTTTTCCATGGTTATTCTATTGGAAAAGAACGAGTTTTGGACAACTACCTTTCATTCTTGCCAAACTCTTTGCAGACCCCCGTGCAAGCTTTAGAACAAGATTTTGGATGTTTTCTTTCCTGGCAGAGTTTCTCCTTGCAAGATATGGTGGAAAAGCTTTTTGCTGAGTGTAGAGCGGCAAGACACGCAGAAGACGCAGATACGCAGCTCTCCGAAGCTAAGTGCCGGTCCCGGGCTTCTTTCGGCACAAACCGCTCTCAGGAGCTCCCTGCGCTCGCCACAATGCTCTGTGTGCGAAGAAGCCGCTTCTTCGCCTGCGGGAGAATCGGCGAGCGGCAGCTTCCCAAAGGCGAAGATGCAAGCTGCAGCACACAGGCACAGTATGGGCAGCCTTCAGACTTAGAGAAAACAGTACTTTACCACTCTCCTGCCTTTTCCATGGTTATTCTATTGGAAAAGAACGAGTTTTGGACAACTACCTTTCATTCTTGCCAAACTCTTTGCAGACCCCCGTGCAAGCTTTAGAACAAGATTTTGGATGTTTTCTTTCCTGGCAGAGTTTCTCCTTGCAAGATATGGTGGAAAAGCTTTTTGCTGAGTGTAGAGCGGCAAGACACGCAGAAGACGCAGATACGCAGCTCTCCGAAGCTAAGTGCCGGTCCCGGGCTTCTTTCGGCACAAACCGCTCTCAGGAGCTCCCTGCGCTCGCCACAATGCTCTGTGTGCGAAGAAGCCGCTTCTTCGCCTGCGGGAGAATCGGCGAGCGGCAGCTTCCCAAAGGCGAAGATGCAAGCTGCAGCACACAGGCACAGTGTGGGCAGCCTTCAGACTTAGAGAAAACAGTACTTTACCACTCTCCTGCCTTTTCCATGGTTATTCTATTGGAAAAGAACGAGTTTTGGACAACTACCTTTCATTCTTGCCAGAGTCTTTGCAGACCTGCGTGCAAGCTTTAGAACAAGATTTTGGATGTTTTCTTTCCTGGCAGAGTTTCTCCTTGCAAGATATGGTGGAAAAGCTTTTGGCTGAGTGTAGAGCGGCAAGACACGCAGAAGACGCAGATACGCAGCTCTCCGAAGCTAAGTGCCGGTCCCGGGCTTCTTTCGGCACAAACCGCTCTCAGGAGCTCCCTGCGCTCGCCACAATGCTCTGTGTGCGAAGAAGCCGCTTCTTCGCCTGCGGGAGAATCGGCGAGCGGCAGCTTCCCAAAGGCGAAGATGCAAGCTGCAGCACACAGGCACAGTGTGGGCAGCCTTCAGACTTAGAGAAAACAGTACTTTACCACTCTCCTGCCTTTTCCATGGTTATTCTATTGGAAAAGAACGAGTTTTGGACAACTACCTTTCATTCTTGCCAAACTCTTTGCAGACCTGCGTGCAAGCTTTAGAACAAGATTTTGGATGTTTTCTTTCCTGGCAGAGTTTCTCCTTGCAAGATATGGTGGAAAAGCTTTTTGCTGAGTGTAGAGCGGCAAGACACGCAGAAGACGCAGATACGCAGCTCTCCGAAGCTAAGTGCCGGTCCCGGGCTTCTTTCGGCACAAACCGCTCTCAGGAGCTCCCTGCGCTCGCCACAATGCTCTGTGTGCGAAGAAGCCGCTTCTTCGCCTGCGGGAGAATCGGCGAGCGGCAGCTTCCCAAAGGCGAAGATGCAAGCTGCAGCACACAGGCACAGTGTGGGCAGCCTTCAGACTTAGAGAAAACAGTACTTTACCACTCTCCTGCCTTTTCCATGGTTATTCTATTGGAAAAGAACGAGTTTTGGACAACTACCTTTCATTCTTGCCAAACTCTTTGCAGACCCCCGTGCAAGCTTTAGAACAAGATTTTGGATGTTTTCTTTCCTGGCAGAGTTTCTCCTTGCAAGATATGGTGGAAAAGCTTTTGGCTGAGTGTAGAGCGGCAAGACACGCAGAAGACGCAGATACGCAGCTCTCCGAAGCTAAGTGCCGGTCCCGGGCTTCTTTCGGCACAAACCGCTCTCAGGAGCTCCCTGCGCTCGCCACAATGCTCTGTGTGCGAAGAAGCCGCTTCTTCGCCTCCGGGAGAATCGGCGAGCGGCAGCTTCCCAAAGGCGAAGATGCAAGCTGCAGCACACAGGCACAGTGTGGGCAGCCTTCAGACTTAGAGAAAACAGTACTTTACCACTCTCCTGCCTTATCCATGGTTATTCTATTGGAAAAGAACGAGTTTTGGACAACTACCTTTCATTCTTGCCAAACTCTTTGCAGACCCCCGTGCAAGCTTTAGAACAAGATTTTGGATGTTTTCTTTCCTGGCAGAGTTTCTCCTTGCAAGATATGGTGGAAAAGCTTTTGGCTGAGTGTAGAGCGGCAAGACACGCAGAAGACGCAGATACGCAGCTCTCCGAAGCTAAGTGCCGGTCCCGGGCTTCTTTCGGCACAAACCGCTCTCAGGAGCTCCCTGCGCTCGCCACAATGCTCTGTGTGCGAAGAAGCCGCTTCTTCGCCTGCGGGAGAATCGGCGAGCGGCAGCTTCCCAAAGGCGAAGATGCAAGCTGCAGCACACAGGCACAGTGTGGGCAGCCTTCAGACTTAGAGAAAACAGTACTTTACCACTCTCCTGCCTTATCCATGGTTATTCTATTGGAAAAGAACGAGTTTTGGACAACTACCTTTCATTCTTGCCAAACTCTTTGCAGACCTCCGTGCAAGCTTTAGAACAAGATTTTGGATGTTTTCTTTCCTGGCAGAGTTTCTCCTTGCAAGATATGGTGGAAAAGCTTTTGGCTGAGTGTAGAGCGGCAAGACACGCAGAAGACGCAGATACGCAGCTCTCCGAAGCTAAGTGCCGGTCCCGGGCTTCTTTCGGCACAAACCGCTCTCAGGAGCTCCCTGCGCTCGCCACAATGCTCTGTGTGCGAAGAAGCCGCTTCTTCGCCTCCGGGAGAATCGGCGAGCGGCAGCTTCCCAAAGGCGAAGATGCAAGCTGCAGCACACAGGCACAGTGTGGGCAGCATTCAGACTTAGAGAAAACAGTACTTTACCACTCTCCTGCCTTTTCCATGGTTATTCTATTGGAAAAGAACGAGTTTTGGACAACTACCTTTCATTCTTGCCAAACTCTTTGCAGACCCCCGTGCAAGCTTTAGAACAAGATTTTGGATGTTTTCTTTCCTGGCAGAGTTTCTCCTTGCAAGATATGGTGGAAAAGCTTTTTGCTGAGTGTAGAGCGGCAAGACACGCCGAAGACGCAGATACGCAGCTCTCCGAAGCTAAGTGCCGGTCCCGGGCTTCTTTCGGCACAAACCGCTCTCAGGAGCTCCCTGCGCTCGCCACAATGCTCTGTGTGCGAAGAAGCCGCTTCTTCGCCTCCGGGAGAATCGGCGAGCGGCAGCTTCCCAAAGGCGAAGATGCAAGCTGCAGCACACAGGCACAGTGTGGGCAGCATTCAGACTTAGAGAAAACAGTACTTTACCACTCTCCTGCCTTTTCCATGGTTATTCTATTGGAAAAGAACGAGTTTTGGACAACTACCTTTCATTCTTGCCAAACTCTTTGCAGACCCCCGTGCAAGCTTTAGAACAAGATTTTGGATGTTTTCTTTCCTGGCAGAGTTTCTCCTTGCAAGATATGGTGGAAAAGCTTTTGGCTGAGTGTAGAGCGGCAAGACACGCAGAAGACGCAGATACGCAGCTCTCCGAAGCTAAGTGCCGGTCCCGGGCTTCTTTCGGCACAAACCGCTCTCAGGAGCTCCCTGCGCTCGCCACAATGCTCTGTGTGCGAAGAAGCCGCTTCTTCGCCTCCGGGAGAATCGGCGAGCGGCAGCTTGCCAAAGGCGAAGATGCAAGCTGCAGCACACAGGCACAATGTGGGCAGCCTTCAGACTTAGAGAAAACAGTACTTTACCACTCTCCTGCCTTTTCCATGGTTATTCTATTGGAAAAGAACGAGTTTTGGACAACTACCTTTCATTCTTGCCAAACTCTTTGCAGACCTGCGTGCAAGCTTTAGAACAAGATTTTGGATGTTTTCTTCCCTGGCAGAGTTTCTCCTTGCAAGATATGGTGAAAAAGCTTTTGGCTGAGTGTTGAGCGGCAAGACACGCAGAAGACACAGATACGCAGCTCTCCGAAGCTAAGTGCCGGTCCTGGGCTTCTTTCGGCACAAACCGCTCTCAGGAGCTCCCTGCGCTCGCCACAATGCTCTGTGTGCGAAGAAGCCGCTTCTTCGCCTCCGGGAGAATCGGCGAGCGGCAGCTTCCCAAAGGCGAAGATGCAAGCTGCAGCACACAGGCACAGTGTGGGCAGCCTTCAGACTTAGAGAAAACAGTACTTTACCACTCTCCTGCCTTATCCATGGTTATTCTATTGGAAAAGAACGAGTTTTGGACAACTACCTTTCATTCTTGCCAAACTCTTTGCAGACCCCCGTGCAAGCTTTAGAACAAGATTTTGGATGTTTTCTTTCCTGGCAGAGTTTCTCCTTGCAAGATATGGTGGAAAAGCTTTTGGCTGAGTGTAGAGCGGCAAGACATGCAGAAGACGCAGATACGCAGCTCTCCGAAGCTAAGTGCCGGTCCCGGGCTTCTTTCGGCACAAACCGCTCTCAGGAGCTCCCTGCGCTCGCCACAATGCTCTGTGTGCGAAGAAGCCGCTTCTTCGCCTCCGGGAGAATCGGCGAGCGGCAGCTTCCCAAAGGCGAAGATGCAAGCTGCAGCACACAGGCACAGTGTGGGCAGCATTCAGACTTAGAGAAAACAGTACTTTACCACTCTCCTGCCTTTTCCATGGTTATTCTATTGGAAAAGAACGAGTTTTGGACAACTACCTTTCATTCTTGCCAAACTCTTTGCAGACCCCCGTGCAAGCTTTAGAACAAGATTTTGGATGTTTTCTTTCCTGGCAGAGTTTCTCCTTGCAAGATATGGTGGAAAAGCTTTTTGCTGAGTGTAGAGCGGCAAGACACGCAGAAGACGCAGATACGCAGCTCTCCGAAGCTAAGTGCCGGTCCCGGGCTTCTTTCGGCACAAACCGCTCTCAGGAGCTCCCTGCGCTCGCCACAATGCTCTGTGTGCGAAGAAGCCGCTTCTTCGCCTGCGGGAGAATCGGCGAGCGGCAGCTTCCCAAAGGCGAAGATGCAAGCTGCAGCACACAGGCACAGTGTGGGCAGCCTTCAGACTTAGAGAAAACAGTACTTTACCACTCTCCTGCCTTTTCCATGGTTATTCTATTGGAAAAGAACGAGTTTTGGACGACTACCTTTCATTCTTGCCAAACTCTTTGCAGACCCCCGTGCAAGCTTTAGAACAAGATTTTGGATGTTTTCTTTCCTGGCAGAGTTTCTCCTTGCAAGATATGGTGGAAAAGCTTTTTGCTGAGTGTAGAGCGGCAAGACACGCAGAAGACGCAGATACGCAGCTCTCCGAAGCTAAGTGCCGGTCCCGGGCTTCTTTCGGCACAAACCGCTCTCAGGAGCTCCCTGCGCTCGCCACAATGCTCTGTGTGCGAAGAAGCCGCTTCTTCGCCTCCGGGAGAATCGGCGAGCGGCAGCTTCCCAAAGGCGAAGATGCAAGCTGCAGCACACAGGCACAGTGTGGGCAGCCTTCAGACTTAGAGAAAACAGTACTTTACCACTCTCCTGCCTTATCCATGGTTATTCTATTGGATAAGAACGAGTTTTGGACAACTACCTTTCATTCTTGCCAAACTCTTTGCAGACCCCCGTGCAAGCTTTAGAACAAGATTTTGGATGTTTTCTTTCCTGGCAGAGTTTCTCCTTGCAAGATATGGTGGAAAAGCTTTTGGCTGAGTGTAGAGCGGCAAGACACGCAGAAGACGCAGATACGCAGCTCTCCGAAGCTATGTGCCGGTCCCGGGCTTCTTTCGGCACAAACCGCTCTCAGGAGCTCCCTGCGCTCGCCACAATGCTCTGTGTGCGAAGAAGCCGCTTCTTCGCCTGCGGGAGAATCGGCGAGCGGCAGCTTCCCAAAGGCGAAGATGCAAGCTGCAGCACACAGGCACAATGTGGGCAGCCTTCAGACTTAGAGAAAACAGTACTTTACCACTCTCCTGCCTTATCCATGGTTATTATATTGGAAAAGAACGAGTTTTGGACAACTACCTTTCATTCTTGCCAAACTCTTTGCAGACCTCCGTGCAAGCTTTAGAACAAGATTTTGGATGTTTTCTTTCCTGGCAGAGTTTCTCCTTGCAAGATATGGTGGAAAAGCTTTTGGCTGAGTGTTGAGCGGCAAGACACGCAGAAGACGCAGATACGCAGCTCTCCGAAGCTAAGTGCCGGTCCCGGGCTTCTTTCGGCACAAACCGCTCTCAGGAGCTCCCTGCGCTCGCCACAATGCTCTGTGTGCGAAGAAGCCGCTTCTTCGCCTCCGGGAGAATCGGCGAGCGGCAGCTTCCCAAAGGCGAAGATGCAAGCTGCAGCACACAGGCACAGTGTGGGCAGCCTTCAGACTTCGAGAAAACAGTACTTTACCACTCTCCTGCCTTTTCCATGGTTATTCTATTGGAAAAGAACGAGTTTTGGACAACTACCTTTCATTCTTGCCAAACTCTTTGCAGACCCCCGTGCAAGCTTTAGAACAAGATTTTGGATGTTTTCTTTCCTGGCAGAGTTTCTCCTTGCAAGATATGGTGGAAAAGCTTTTTGCTGAGTGTAGAGCGGCAAGACACGCAGAAGACGCAGATACGCAGCTCTCCGAAGCTAAGTGCCGGTCCCGGGCTTCTTTCGGCACAAACCGCTCTCAGGAGCTCCCTGCGCTCGCCACAATGCTCTGTGTGCGAAGAAGCCGCTTCTTCGCCTGCGGGAGAATCGGCGAGCGGCAGCTTCCCAAAGGCGAAGATGCAAGCTGCAGCACACAGGCACAGTGTGGGCAGCCTTCAGACTTAGAGAAAACAGTACTTTACCACTCTCCTGCCTTTTCCATGGTTATTCTATTGGAAAAGAACGAG
This sequence comes from Molothrus aeneus, assembly GCF_037042795.1. Taxonomy (NCBI): domain Eukaryota; kingdom Metazoa; phylum Chordata; class Aves; order Passeriformes; family Icteridae; genus Molothrus; species Molothrus aeneus. The sequence continues at coordinate 17,322 of NW_027098789.1, forward strand.
TTTTGGACAACTACCTTTCATTCTTGCCAAACTCTTTGCAGACCCCCGTGCAAGCTTTAGAACAAGATTTTGGATGTTTTCTTTCCTGGCAGAGTTTCTCCTTGCAAGATATGGTGGAAAAGCTTTTTGCTGAGTGTAGAGCGGCAAGACACGCAGAAGACGCAGATACGCAGCTCTCCGAAGCTAAGTGCCGGTCCCGGGCTTCTTTCGGCACAAACCGCTCTCAGGAGCTCCCTGCGCTCGCCACAATGCTCTGTGTGCGAAGAAGCCGCTTCTTCGCCTGCGGGAGAATCGGCGAGCGGCAGCTTCCCAAAGGCGAAGATGCAAGCTGCAGCACGCAGGCACAGTGTGGGCAGCCTTCAGACTTAGAGAAAACAGTACTTTACCACTCTCCTGCCTTTTCCATGGTTATTCTATTGGAAAAGAACGAGTTTTGGACAACTACCTTTCATTCTTGCCAAACTCTTTGCAGACCCCCGTGCAAGCTTTAGAACAAGATTTTGGATGTTTTCTTTCCTGGCAGAGTTTCTCCTTGCAAGATATGGTGGAAAAGCTTTTTGCTGAGTGTAGAGCGGCAAGACACGCAGAAGACGCAGATACGCAGCTCTCCGAAGCTAAGTGCCGGTCCCGGGCTTCTTTCGGCACAAACCGCTCTCAGGAGCTCCCTGCGCTCGCCACAATGCTCTGTGTGCGAAGAAGCCGCTTCTTCGCCTGCAGGAGAATCGGCGAGCGGCAGCTTCCCAAAGGCGAAGATGCAAGCTGCAGCACACAGGCACAGTGTGGGCAGCCTTCAGACTTAGAGAAAACAGTACTTTACCACTCTCCTGCCTTTTCCATGGTTATTCTATTGGAAAAGAACGAGTTTTGGACAACTACCTTTCATTCTTGCCAAACTCTTTGCAGACCCCCGTGCAAGCTTTAGAACAAGATTTTGGATGTTTTCTTTCCTGGCAGAGTTTCTCCTTGCAAGATATGGTGAAAAAGCTTTTGGCTGAGTGTTGAGCGGCAAGACACGCAGAAGACACAGATACGCAGCTCTCCGAAGCTAAGTGCCGGTCCTGGGCTTCTTTCGGCACAAACCGCTCTCAGGAGCTCCCTGCGCTCGCCACAATGCTCTGTGTGTGAAGAAGCCGCTTCTTCGCCTCCGGGAGAATCGGCGAGCGGCAGCTTCCCAAAGGCGAAGATGCAAGCTGCAGCACACAGGCACAGTGTGGGCAGCCTTCAGACTTAGAGAAAACAGTACTTTACCACTCTCCTGCCTTATCCATGTTTATTCTATTGGAAAAGAACGAGTTTTGGACAACTACCTTTCATTCTTGCCAAACTCTTTGCAGACCCCCGTGCAAGCTTTAGAACAAGATTTTGGATGTTTTCTTTCCTGGCAGAGTTTCTCCTTGCAAGATATGGTGGAAAAGCTTTTGGCTGAGTGTAGAGCGGCAAGACACGCAGAAGACGCAGATACGCAGCTCTCCGAAGCTATGTGCCGGTCCCGGGCTTCTTTCGGCACAAACCGCTCTCAGGAGCTCCCTGCGCTCGCCACAATGCTCTGTGTGCGAAGAAGCCGCTTCTTCGCCTGCGGGAGAATCGGCGAGCGGCAGCTTCCCAAAGGCGAAGATGCAAGCTGCAGCACACAGGCACAATGTGGGCAGCCTTCAGACTTAGAGAAAACAGTACTTTACCACTCTCCTGCCTTATCCATGGTTATTATATTGGAAAAGAACGAGTTTTGGACAACTACCTTTCATTCTTGCCAAACTCTTTGCAGACCTCCGTGCAAGCTTTAGAACAAGATTTTGGATGTTTTCTTTCCTGGCAGAGTTTCTCCTTGCAAGATATGGTGGAAAAGCTTTTGGCTGAGTGTAGAGCGGCAAGACACGCAGAAGACGCAGATACGCAGCTCTCCGAAGCTAAGTGCCGGTCCCGGGCTTCTTTCGGCACAAACCGCTCTCAGGAGCTCCCTGCGCTCGCCACAATGCTCTGTGTGCGAAGAAGCCGCTTCTTCGCCTCCGGGAGAATCGGCGAGCGGCAGCTTCCCAAAGGCGAAGATGCAAGCTGCAGCACACAGGCACAGTGTGGGCAGCCTTCAGACTTCGAGAAAACAGTACTTTACCACTCTCCTGCCTTTTCCATGGTTATTCTATTGGAAAAGAACGAGTTTTGGACAACTACCTTTCATTCTTGCCAAACTCTTTGCAGACCCCCGTGCAAGCTTTAGAACAAGATTTTGGATGTTTTCTTTCCTGGCAGAGTTTCTCCTTGCAAGATATGGTGGAAAAGCTTTTTGCTGAGTGTAGAGCGGCAAGACACGCAGAAGACGCAGATACGCAGCTCTCCGAAGCTAAGTGCCGGTCCCGGGCTTCTTTCGGCACAAACCGCTCTCAGGAGCTCCCTGCGCTCGCCACAATGCTCTGTGTGCGAAGAAGCCGCTTCTTCGCCTGCGGGAGAATCGGCGAGCGGCAGCTTCCCAAAGGCAAAGATGCAAGCTGCAGCACACAGGCACAGTGTGGGCAGCCTTCAGACTTAGAGAAAACAGTACTTTACCACTCTCCTGCCTTTTCCATGGTTATTCTATTGGAAAAGAACGAGTTTTGGACAACTACCTTTCATTCTTGCCAAACTCTTTGCAGACCCCCGTGCAAGCTTTAGAACAAGATTTTGGATGTTTTCTTTCCTGGCAGAGTTTCTCCTTGCAAGATATGGTGGAAAAGCTTTTTGCTGAGTGTAGAGCGGCAAGACACGCAGAAGACGCAGATACGCAGCTCTCCGAAGCTAAGTGCCGGTCCCGGGCTTCTTTCGGCACAAACCGCTCTCAGGAGCTCCCTGCGCTCGCCACAATGCTCTGTGTGCGAAGAAGCCGCTTCTTCGCCTGCGGGAGAATCGGCGAGCGGCAGCTTCCCAAAGGCGAAGATGCAAGCTGCAGCACACAGGCACAGTGTGGGCAGCCTTCAGACTTAGAGAAAACAGTACTTTACCACTCTCCTGCCTTTTCCATGGTTATTCTATTGGAAAAGAACGAGTTTTGGACAACTACCTTTCATTCTTGCCAAACTCTTTGCAGACCCCCGTGCAAGCTTTAGAACAAGATTTTGGATGTTTTCTTTCCTGGCAGAGTTTCTCCTTGCAAGATATGGTGGAAAAGCTTTTTGCTGAGTGTAGAGCGGCAAGACACGCAGAAGACGCAGATACGCAGCTCTCCGAAGCTAAGTGCCGGTCCCGGGCTTCTTTCGGCACAAACCGCTCTCAGGAGCTCCCTGCGCTCGCCACAATGCTCTGTGTGCGAAGAAGCCGCTTCTTCGCCTGCGGGAGAATCGGCGAGCGGCAGCTTCCCAAAGGCGAAGATGCAAGCTGCAGCACGCAGGCACAGTGTGGGCAGCCTTCAGACTTAGAGAAAACAGTACTTTACCACTCTCCTGCCTTTTCCATGGTTATTCTATTGGAAAAGAACGAGTTTTGGACAACTACCTTTCATTCTTGCCAAACTCTTTGCAGACCCCCGTGCAAGCTTTAGAACAAGATTTTGGATGTTTTCTTTCCTGGCAGAGTTTCTCCTTGCAAGATATGGTGGAAAAGCTTTTTGCTGAGTGTAGAGCGGCAAGACACGCAGAAGACGCAGATACGCAGCTCTCCGAAGCTAAGTGCCGGTCCCGGGCTTCTTTCGGCACAAACCGCTCTCAGGAGCTCCCTGCGCTCGCCACAATGCTCTGTGTGCGAAGAAGCCGCTTCTTCGCCTGCAGGAGAATCGGCGAGCGGCAGCTTCCCAAAGGCGAAGATGCAAGCTGCAGCACACAGGCACAGTGTGGGCAGCCTTCAGACTTAGAGAAAACAGTACTTTACCACTCTCCTGCCTTTTCCATGGTTATTCTATTGGAAAAGAACGAGTTTTGGACAACTACCTTTCATTCTTGCCAAACTCTTTGCAGACCCCCGTGCAAGCTTTAGAACAAGATTTTGGATGTTTTCTTTCCTGGCAGAGTTTCTCCTTGCAAGATATGGTGAAAAAGCTTTTGGCTGAGTGTTGAGCGGCAAGACACGCAGAAGACACAGATACGCAGCTCTCCGAAGCTAAGTGCCGGTCCTGGGCTTCTTTCGGCACAAACCGCTCTCAGGAGCTCCCTGCGCTCGCCACAATGCTCTGTGTGTGAAGAAGCCGCTTCTTCGCCTCCGGGAGAATCGGCGAGCGGCAGCTTCCCAAAGGCGAAGATGCAAGCTGCAGCACACAGGCACAGTGTGGGCAGCCTTCAGACTTAGAGAAAACAGTACTTTACCACTCTCCTGCCTTATCCATGTTTATTCTATTGGAAAAGAACGAGTTTTGGACAACTACCTTTCATTCTTGCCAAACTCTTTGCAGACCCCCGTGCAAGCTTTAGAACAAGATTTTGGATGTTTTCTTTCCTGGCAGAGTTTCTCCTTGCAAGATATGGTGGAAAAGCTTTTGGCTGAGTGTAGAGCGGCAAGACACGCAGAAGACGCAGATACGCAGCTCTCCGAAGCTAAGTGCCGGTCCCGGGCTTCTTTCGGCACAAACCGCTCTCAGGAGCTCCCTGCGCTCGCCACAATGCTCTGTGTCCGAAGAAGCCGCTTCTTCGCCTCCGGGAGAATCGGCGAGCGGCAGCTTCCCAAAGGCGAAGATGCAAGCTGCAGCACACAGGCACAGTGTGGGCAGCCTTCAGACTTAGAGAAAACAGTACTTTACCACTCTCCTGCCTTTTCCATGGTTATTCTATTGGAAAAGAACGAGTTTTGGACAACTTCCTTTCATTCTTGCCAAACTCTTTGCAGACCCCCGTGCAAGCTTTAGAACAAGATTTTGGATGTTTTCTTTCCTGGCAGAGTTTCTCCTTGCAAGATATGGTGGAAAAGCTTTTGGCTGAGTGTAGAGCGGCAAGACACGCAGAAGACGCAGATACGCAGCTCTCCGAAGCTAAGTGCCGGTCCCGGGCTTCTTTCGGCACAAACCGCTCTCAGGAGCTCCCTGCGCTCGCCACAATGCTCTGTGTGTGAAGAAGCCGCTTCTTCGCCTCCGGGAGAATCGGCGAGCGGCAGCTTCCCAAAGGCGAAGATGCAAGCTGCAGCACACAGGCACAGTGTGGGCAGCCTTCAGACTTAGAGAAAACAGTACTTTACCACTCTCCTGCCTTATCCATGTTTATTCTATTGGAAAAGAACGAGTTTTGGACAACTACCTTTCATTCTTGCCAAACTCTTTGCAGACCCCCGTGCAAGCTTTAGAACAAGATTTTGGATGTTTTCTTTCCTGGCAGAGTTTCTTCTTGCAAGATATGGTGGAAAAGCTTTTTGCTGAGTGTAGAGCGGCAAGACACGCAGAAGACGCAGATACGCAGCTCTCCGAAGCTAAGTGCCGGTCCCGGGCTTCTTTCGGCACAAACCGCTCTCAGGAGCTCCCCGCGCTCGCCACAATGCTCTGTGTGCGAAGAAGCCGCTTCTTCGCCTGCGGGAGAATCGGCGAGCGGCAGCTTCCCAAAGGCGAAGATGCAAGCTGCAGCACACAGGCACAGTGTGGGCAGCCTTCAGACTTAGAGAAAACAGTACTTTACCACTCTCCTGCCTTTTCCATGGTTATTCTATTGGAAAAGAACGAGTTTTGGACAACTACCTTTCATTCTTGCCAAACTCTTTGCAGACCTCCGTGCAAGCTTTAGAACAAGATTTTGGATGTTTTCTTTCCTGGCAGAGTTTCTCCTTGCAAGATATGGTGGAAAAGCTTTTTGCTGAGTGTAGAGCGGCAAGACACGCAGAAGACGCAGATACGCAGCTCTCCGAAGCTAAGTGCCGGTCCCGGGCTTCTTTCGGCACAAACCGCTCTCAGGAGCTCCCTGCGCTGGCCACAATGCTCTGTGTGCGAAGAAGCCGCTTCTTCGCCTCCGGGAGAATCGGCGTGCGGCAGCTTCCCAAAGGCGAAGATGCAAGCTGCAGCACACAGGCACAATGTGGGCAGCCTTCAGACTTAGAGAAAACAGTACTTTACCACTCTCCTGCCTTTTCCATGGTTATTCTATTGGAAAAGAACGAGTTTTGGACAACTACCTTTCATTCTTGCCAAACTCTTTGCAGACCTGCGTGCAAGCTTTAGAACAAGATTTTGGATGTTTTCTTCCCTGGCAGAGTTTCTCCTTGCAAGATATGGTGAAAAAGCTTTTGGCTGAGTGTTGAGCGGCAAGACACGCAGAAGACACAGATACGCAGCTCTCCGAAGCTAAGTGCCGGTCCTGGGCTTCTTTCGGCACAAACCGCTCTCAGGAGCTCCCTGCGCTCGCCACAATGCTCTGTGTGTGAAGAAGCCGCTTCTTCGCCTCCGGGAGAATCGGCGAGCGGCAGCTTCCCAAAGGCAAAGATGCAAGCTGCAGCACACAGGCACAGTGTGGGCAGCCTTCAGACTTAGAGAAAACAGTACTTTACCACTCTCCTGCCTTATCCATGGTTATTCTATTGGAAAAGAACGAGTTTTGGACAACTACCTTTCATTCTTGCCAAACTCTTTGCAGACCCCCGTGCAAGCTTTAGAACAAGATTTTGGATGTTTTCTTTCCTGGCAGAGTTTCTCCTTGCAAGATATGGTGGAAAAGCTTTTGGCTGAGTGTAGAGCGGCAAGACACGCAGAAGACGCAGATACGCAGCTCTCCGAAGCTAAGTGCCGGTCCCGGGCTTCTTTCGGCACAAACCGCTCTCAGGAGCTCCCTGCGCTCGCCACAATGCTCTGTGTGCGAAGAAGCCGCTTCTTCGCCTCCGGGAGAATCGGCGAGCGGCAGCTTCCCAAAGGCGAAGATGCAAGCTGCAGCACACAGGCACAGTGTGGGCAGCATTCAGACTTAGAGAAAACAGTACTTTACCACTCTCCTGCCTTTTCCATGGTTATTCTATTGGAAAAGAACGAGTTTTGGACAACTACCTTTCATTCTTGCCAAACTCTTTGCAGACCCCCGTGCAAGCTTTAGAACAAGATTTTGGATGTTTTCTTTCCTGGCAGAGTTTCTCCTTGCAAGATATGGTGGAAAAGCTTTTTGCTGAGTGTAGAGCGGCAAGACACGCCGAAGACGCAGATACGCAGCTCTCCGAAGCTAAGTGCCGGTCCCGGGCTTCTTTCGGCACAAACCGCTCTCAGGAGCTCCCTGCGCTCGCCACAATGCTCTGTGTGCGAAGAAGCCGCTTCTTCGCCTGCGGGAGAATCGGCGAGCGGCAGCTTCCCAAAGGCGAAGATGCAAGCTGCAGCACACAGGCACAGTGTGGGCAGCATTCAGACTTAGAGAAAACAGTACTTTACCACTCTCCTGCCTTTTCCATGGTTATTCTATTGGAAAAGAACGAGTTTTGGACAACTACCTTTCATTCTTGCCAAACTCTTTGCAGACCCCCGTGCAAGCTTTAGAACAAGATTTTGGATGTTTTCTTTCCTGGCAGAGTTTCTCCTTGCAAGATATGGTGGAAAAGCTTTTGGCTGAGTGTAGAGCGGCAAGACACGCAGAAGACGCAGATACGCAGCTCTCCGAAGCTAAGTGCCGGTCCCGGGCTTCTTTCGGCACAAACCGCTCTCAGGAGCTCCCTGCGCTCGCCACAATGCTCTGTGTGCGAAGAAGCCGCTTCTTCGCCTGCGGGAGAATCGGCGAGCGGCAGCTTCCCAAAGGCGAAGATGCAAGCTGCAGCACACAGGCACAGTGTGGGCAGCCTTCAGACTTAGAGAAAACAGTACTTTACCACTCTCCTGCCTTTTCCATGGTTATTCTATTGGAAAAGAACGAGTTTTGGACAACTACCTTTCATTCTTGCCAAACTCTTTGCAGACCCCCGTGCAAGCTTTAGAACAAGATTTTGGATGTTTTCTTTCCTGGCAGAGTTTCTCCTTGCAAGATATGGTGGAAAAGCTTTTTGCTGAGTGTAGAGCGGCAAGACACGCAGAAGACGCAGATACGCAGCTCTCCGAAGCTAAGTGCCGGTCCCGGGCTTCTTTCGGCACAAACCGCTCTCAGGAGCTCCCTGCGCTCGCCACAATGCTCTGTGTGCGAAGAAGCCGCTTCTTCGCCTGCGGGAGAATCGGCGAGCGGCAGCTTCCCAAAGGCGAAGATGCAAGCTGCAGCACACAGGCACAGTGTGGGCAGCCTTCAGACTTAGAGAAAACAGTACTTTACCACTCTCCTGCCTTATCCATGGTTATTCTATTGGAAAAGAACGAGTTTTGGACAACTACCTTTCATTCTTGCCAAACTCTTTGCAGACCCCCGTGCAAGCTTTAGAACAAGATTTTGGATGTTTTCTTTCCTGGCAGAGTTTCTCCTTGCAAGATATGGTGGAAAAGCTTTTGGCTGAGTGTAGAGCGGCAAGACACGCAGAAGACGCAGATACGCAGCTCTCCGAAGCTATGTGCCGGTCCCGGGCTTCTTTCGGCACAAACCGCTCTCAGGAGCTCCCTGCGCTCGCCACAATGCTCTGTGTGCGAAGAAGCCGCTTCTTCGCCTGCGGGAGAATCGGCGAGCGGCAGCTTCCCAAAGGCGAAGATGCAAGCTGCAGCACACAGGCACAGTATGGGCAGCCTTCAGACTTAGAGAAAACAGTACTTTACCACTCTCCTGCCTTATCCATGGTTATTATATTGGAAAAGAACGAGTTTTGGACAACTACCTTTCATTCTTGCCAAACTCTTTGCAGACCTGCGTGTAAGCTTTAGAACAAGATTTTGGATGTTTTCTTTCCTGGCAGAGTTTCTACTTGCAAGATATGGTGAAAAAGCTTTTGGCTGAGTGTTGAGCGGCAAGACACGCAGAAGACGCAGATACGCAGCTCTCCGAAGCTAAGTGCCGGTCCCGGGCTTCTTTCGGCACAAACCGCTCTCAGGAGCTCCCTGCGCTCGCCACAATGCTCTGTGTGTGAAGAAGCCGCTTCTTCGCCTCCGGGAGAATCGGCGAGCGGCAGCTTCCCAAAGGCGAAGATGCAAGCTGCAGCACACAGGCACAGTGTGGGCAGCCTTCAGACTTAGAGAAAACAGTACTTTACCACTCTCCTGCCTTATCCATGGTTATTCTATTGGAAAAGAACGAGTTTTGGACAACTACCTTTCATTCTTGCCAAACTCTTTGCAGACGCCCGTGCAAGCTTTAGAACAAGATTTTGGATGTTTTCTTTCCTGGCAGAGTTTCTTCTTGCAAGATATGGTGGAAAACCTTTTTGCTGAGTGTAGAGCGGCAAGACACGCAGAAGACGCAGATACGCAGCTCTCCGAAGCTAAGTGCCGGTCCCGGGCTTCTTTCGGCACAAACCGCTCTCAGGAGCTCCCCGCGCTCGCCACAATGCTCTGTGTGCGAAGAAGCCGCTTCTTCGCCTGCGGGAGAATCGGCGAGCGGCAGCTTCCCAAAGGCGAAGATGCAAGCTGCAGCACACAGGCACAGTGTGGGCAGCATTCAGACTTAGAGAAAACAGTACTTTACCACTCTCCTGCCTTTTCCATGGTTATTCTATTGGAAAAGAACGAGTTTTGGACAACTACCTTTCATTCTTGCCAAACTCTTTGCAGACCCCCGTGCAAGCTTTAGAACAAGATTTTGGATGTTTTCTTTCCTGGCAGAGTTTCTCCTTGCAAGATATGGTGGAAAAGCTTTTTGCTGAGTGTAGAGCGGCAAGACACGCAGAAGACGCAGATACGCAGCTCTCCGAAGCTAAGTGCCGGTCCCGGGCTTCTTTCGGCACAAACCGCTCTCAGGAGCTCCCTGCGCTCGCCACAATGCTCTGTGTGCGAAGAAGCCGCTTCTTCGCCTCCGGGAGAATCGGCGTGCGGCAGCTTCCCAAAGGCGAAGATGCAAGCTGCAGCACACAGGCACAATGTGGGCAGCCTTCAGACTTAGAGAAAACAGTACTTTACCACTCTCCTGCCTTTTCCATGGTTATTCTATTGGAAAAGAACGAGTTTTGGACAACTACCTTTCATTCTTGCCAAACTCTTTGCAGACCTGCGTGCAAGCTTTAGAACAAGATTTTGGATGTTTTCTTCCCTGGCAGAGTTTCTCCTTGCAAGATATGGTGAAAAAGCTTTTGGCTGAGTGTAGAGCGGCAAGACACGCAGAAGACACAGATACGCAGCTCTCCGAAGCTAAGTGCCGGTCCTGGGCTTCTTTCGGCACAAACCGCTCTCAGGAGCTCCCTGCGCTCGCCACAATGCTCTGTGTGTGAAGAAACCGCTTCTTCGCCTCCGGGAGAATCGGCGAGCGGCAGCTTCCCAAAGACGAAGATGCAAGCTGCAGCACACAGGCACAGTGTGGGCAGCCTTCAGACTTAGAGAAAACAGTACTTTACCACTCTCCTGCCTTATCCATGTTTATTCTATTGGAAAAGAACGAGTTTTGGACAACTACCTTTCATTCTTGCCAAACTCTTTGCAGACCCCCGTGCAAGCTTTAGAACAAGATTTTGGATGTTTTCTTTCCTGGCAGAGTTTCTTCTTGCAAGATATGGTGGAAAACCTTTTTGCTGAGTGTAGAGCGGCAAGACACGCAGAAGACGCAGATACGCAGCTCTCCGAAGCTAAGTGCCGGTCCCGGGCTTCTTTCGGCACAAACCGCTCTCAGGAGCTCCCCGCGCTCGCCACAATGCTCTGTGTGCGAAGAAGCCGCTTCTTCGCCTCCGGGAGAATCGGCGAGCGGCAGCTTCCCAAAGGCGAAGATGCAAGCTGCAGCACACAGGCACAGTGTGGGCAGCCTTCAGACTTAGAGAAAACAGTACTTTACCACTCTCCTGCCTTTTCCATGGTTATTCTATTGGAAAAGAACGAGTTTTGGACAACTACCTTTCATTCTTGCCAAACTCTTTGCAGACCCCCGTGCAAGCTTTAGAACAAGATTTTGGATGTTTTCTTTCCTGGCAGAGTTTCTCCTTGCAAGATATGGTGGAAAAGCTTTTTGCTGAGTGTAGAGCGGCAAGACACGCAGAAGACGCAGATACGCAGCTCTCCGAAGCTAAGTGCCGGTCCCGGGCTTCTTTCGGCACAAACCGCTCTCAGGAGCTCCCTGCGCTCGCCACAATGCTCTGTGTGCGAAGAAGCCGCTTCTTCGCCTGCGGGAGAATCGGCGAGCGGCAGCTTCCCAAAGGCGAAGATGCAAGCTGCAGCACACAGGCACAGTGTGGGCAGCCTTCAGACTTAGAGAAAACAGTACTTTACCACTCTCCTGCCTTTTCCATGGTTATTCTATTGGAAAAGAACGAGTTTTGGACAACTACCTTTCATTCTTGCCAAACTCTTTGCAGACCCCCGTGCAAGCTTTAGAACAAGATTTTGGATGTTTTCTTTCCTGGCAGAGTTTCTCCTTGCAAGATATGGTGGAAAAGCTTTTTGCTGAGTGTAGAGCGGCAAGACACGCAGAAGACGCAGATACGCAGCTCTCCGAAGCTAAGTGCCGGTCCCGGGCTTCTTTCGGCACAAACCGCTCTCAGGAGCTCCCTGCGCTCGCCACAATGCTCTGTGTGCGAAGAAGCCGCTTCTTCGCCTGCGGGAGAATCGGCGAGCGGCAGCTTCCCAAAGGCGAAGATGCAAGCTGCAGCACACAGGCACAGTGTGGGCAGCCTTCAGACTTAGAGAAAACAGTACTTTACCACTCTCCTGCCTTTTCCATGGTTATTCTATTGGAAAAGAACGAGTTTTGGACAACTACCTTTCATTCTTGCCAAACTCTTTGCAGACCTCCGTGCAAGCTTTAGAACAAGATTTTGGATGTTTTCTTTCCTGGCAGAGTTTCTCCTTGCAAGATATGGTGGAAAAGCTTTTTGCTGAGTGTAGAGCGGCAAGACACGCAGAAGACGCAGATACGCAGCTCTCCGAAGCTAAGTGCCGGTCCCGGGCTTCTTTCGGCACAAACCGCTCTCAGGAGCTCCCTGCGCTGGCCACAATGCTCTGTGTGCGAAGAAGCCGCTTCTTCGCCTCCGGGAGAATCGGCGAGCGGCAGCTTCCCAAAGGCGAAGATGCAAGCTGCAGCACACAGGCACAATGTGGGCAGCCTTCAGACTTAGAGAAAACAGTACTTTACCACTCTCCTGCCTTTTCCATGGTTATTCTATTGGAAAAGAACGAGTTTTGGACAACTACCTTTCATTCTTGCCAAACTCTTTGCAGACCTGCGTGCAAGCTTTAGAACAAGATTTTGGATGTTTTCTTCCCTGGCAGAGTTTCTCCTTGCAAGATATGGTGAAAAAGCTTTTGGCTGAGTGTTGAGCGGCAAGACACGCAGAAGACACAGATACGCAGCTCTCCGAAGCTAAGTGCCGGTCCTGGGCTTCTTTCGGCACAAACCGCTCTCAGGAGCTCCCTGCGCTCGCCACAATGCTCTGTGTGCGAAGAAGCCGCTTCTTCGCCTCCGGGAGAATCGGCGAGCGGCAGCTTCCCAAAGGCGAAGATGCAAGCTGCAGCACACAGGCACAGTGTGGGCAGCCTTCAGACTTAGAGAAAACAGTACTTTACCACTCTCCTGCCTTATCCATGTTTATTCTATTGGAAAAGAACGAGTTTTGGACAACTACCTTTCATTCTTGCCAAACTCTTTGCAGACCCCCGTGCAAGCTTTAGAACAAGATTTTGGATGTTTTCTTTCCTGGCAGAGTTTCTCCTTGCAAGATATGGTGGAAAAGCTTTTGGCTGAGTGTAGAGCGGCAAGACATGCAGAAGACGCAGATACGCAGCTCTCCGAAGCTAAGTGCCGGTCCCGGGCTTCTTTCGGCACAAACCGCTCTCAGGAGCTCCCTGCGCTCGCCACAATGCTCTGTGTGCGAAGAAGCCGCTTCTTCGCCTCCGGGAGAATCGGCGAGCGGCAGCTTCCCAAAGGCGAAGATGCAAGCTGCAGCACACAGGCACAGTGTGGGCAGCATTCAGACTTAGAGAAAACAGTACTTTACCACTCTCCTGCCTTTTCCATGGTTATTCTATTGGAAAAGAACGAGTTTTGGACAACTACCTTTCATTCTTGCCAAACTCTTTGCAGACCCCCGTGCAAGCTTTAGAACAAGATTTTGGATGTTTTCTTTCCTGGCAGAGTTTCTCCTTGCAAGATATGGTGGAAAAGCTTTTGGCTGAGTGTAGAGCGGCAAGACACGCAGAAGACGCAGATACGCAGCTCTCCGAAGCTAAGTGCCGGTCCCGGGCTTCTTTCGGCACAAACCGCTCTCAGGAGCTCCCTGCGCTCGCCACAATGCTCTGTGTGCGAAGAAGCCGCTTCTTCGCCTGCGGGAGAATCGGCGAGCGGCAGCTTCCCAAAGGCGAAGATGCAAGCTGCAGCACACAGGCACAGTGTGGGCAGCCTTCAGACTTAGAGAAAACAGTACTTTACCACTCTCCTGCCTTTTCCATGGTTATTCTATTGGAAAAGAACGAGTTTTGGACAACTACCTTTCATTCTTGCCAAACTCTTTGCAGACCCCCGTGCAAGCTTTAGAACAAGATTTTGGATGTTTTCTTTCCTGGCAGAGTTTCTCCTTGCAAGATATGGTGGAAAAGGTTTTTGCTGAGTGTAGAGCGGCAAGACACGCAGAAGACGCAGATACGCAGCTCTCCGAAGCTAAGTGCCGGTCCCGGGCTTCTTTCGGCACAAACCGCTCTCAGGAGCTCCCTGCGCTCGCCACAATGCTCTGTGTGCGAAGAAGCCGCTTCTTCGCCTCCGGGAGAATCGGCGAGCGGCAGCTTCCCAAAGGCGAAGATGCAAGCTGCAGCACACAGGCACAGTGTGGGCAGCCTTCAGACTTAGAGAAAACAGTACTTTACCACTCTCCTGCCTTATCCATGGTTATTCTATTGGATAAGAACGAGTTTTGGACAACTACCTTTCATTCTTGCCAAACTCTTTGCAGACCCCCGTGCAAGCTTTAGAACAAGATTTTGGATGTTTTCTTTCCTGGCAGAGTTTCTCCTTGCAAGATATGGTGGAAAAGCTTTTGGCTGAGTGTAGAGCGGCAAGACACGCAGAAGACGCAGATACGCAGCTCTCCGAAGCTATGTGCCGGTCCCGGGCTTCTTTCGGCACAAACCGCTCTCAGGAGCTCCCTGCGCTCGCCACAATGCTCTGTGTGCGAAGAAGCCGCTTCTTCGCCTGCGGGAGAATCGGCGAGCGGCAGCTTCCCAAAGGCGAAGATGCAAGCTGCAGCACACAGGCACAATGTGGGCAGCCTTCAGACTTAGAGAAAACAGTACTTTACCACTCTCCTGCCTTATCCATGGTTATTATATTGGAAAAGAACGAGTTTTGGACAACTACCTTTCATTCTTGCCAAACTCTTTGCAGACCTCCGTGCAAGCTTTAGAACAAGATTTTGGATGTTTTCTTTCCTGGCAGAGTTTCTCCTTGCAAGATCTGGTGGAAAAGCTTTTGGCTGAGTGTTGAGCGGCAAGACACGCAGAAGACGCAGATACGCAGCTCTCCGAAGCTAAGTGCCGGTCCCGGGCTTCTTTCGGCACAAACCGCTCTCAGGAGCTCCCTGCGCTCGCCACAATGCTCTGTGTGTGAAGAAGCCGCTTCTTCGCCTCCGGGAGAATCGGCGAGCGGCAGCTTCCCAAAGGCGAAGATGCAAGCTGCAGCACACAGGCACAGTGTGGGCAGCCTTCAGACTTAGAGAAAACAGTACTTTACCACTCTCCTGCCTTATCCATGGTTATTCTATTGGAAAAGAACGAGTTTTGGACAACTACCTTTCATTCTTGCCAAACTCTTTGCAGACCCCCGTGCAAGCTTTAGAACAAGATTTTGGATGTTTTCTTTCCTGGCAGAGTTTCTCCTTGCAAGATATGGTGGAAAAGCTTTTGGCTGAGTGTAGAGCGGCAAGACACGCAGAAGACGCAGATACGCAGCTCTCCGAAGCTAAGTGCCGGTCCCGGGCTTCTTTCGGCACAAACCGCTCTCAGGAGCTCCCTGCGCTCGCCACAATGCTCTGTGTGCGAAGAAGCCGCTTCTTCGCCTCCGGGAGAATCGGCGAGCGGCAGCTTCCCAAAGGCGAAGATGCAAGCTGCAGCACACAGGCACAGTGTGGGCAGCATTCAGACTTAGAGAAAACAGTACTTTACCACTCTCCTGCCTTTTCCATGGTTATTCTATTGGAAAAGAACGAGTTTTGGACAACTACCTTTCATTCTTGCCAAACTCTTTGCAGACCCCCGTGCAAGCTTTAGAACAAGATTTTGGATGTTTTCTTTCCTGGCAGAGTTTCTCCTTGCAAGATATGGTGGAAAAGCTTTTGGCTGAGTGTAGAGCGGCAAGACACGCAGAAGACGCAGATACGCAGCTCTCCGAAGCTAAGTGCCGGTCCCGGGCTTCTTTCGGCACAAACCGCTCTCAGGAGCTCCCTGCGCTCGCCACAATGCTCTGTGTGCGAAGAAGCCGCTTCTTCGCCTGCGGGAGAATCGGCGAGCGGCAGCTTCCCAAAGGCGAAGATGCAAGCTGCAGCACACAGGCACAGTGTGGGCAGCCTTCAGACTTAGAGAAAACAGTACTTTACCACTCTCCTGCCTTTTCCATGGTTATTCTATTGGAAAAGAACGAGTTTTGGACAACTACCTTTCATTCTTGCCAAACTCTTTGCAGACCCCCGTGCAAGCTTTAGAACAAGATTTTGGATGTTTTCTTTCCTGGCAGAGTTTCTCCTTGCAAGATATGGTGGAAAAGCTTTTTGCTGAGTGTAGAGCGGCAAGACACGCAGAAGACGCAGATACGCAGCTCTCCGAAGCTAAGTGCCGGTCCCGGGCTTCTTTCGGCACAAACCGCTCTCAGGAGCTCCCTGCGCTCGCCACAATGCTCTGTGTGCGAAGAAGCCGCTTCTTCGCCTCCGGGAGAATCGGCGAGCGGCAGCTTCCCAAAGGCGAAGATGCAAGCTGCAGCACACAGGCACAGTGTGGGCAGCCTTCAGACTTAGAGAAAACAGTACTTTACCACTCTCCTGCCTTATCCATGGTTATTCTATTGGATAAGAACGAGTTTTGGACAACTACCTTTCATTCTTGCCAAACTCTTTGCAGACCCCCGTGCAAGCTTTAGAACAAGATTTTGGATGTTTTCTTTCCTGGCAGAGTTTCTCCTTGCAAGATATGGTGGAAAAGCTTTTGGCTGAGTGTAGAGCGGCAAGACACGCAGAAGACGCAGATACGCAGCTCTCCGAAGCTATGTGCCGGTCCCGGGCTTCTTTCGGCACAAACCGCTCTCAGGAGCTCCCTGCGCTCGCCACAATGCTCTGTGTGCGAAGAAGCCGCTTCTTCGCCTGCGGGAGAATCGGCGAGCGGCAGCTTCCCAAAGGCGAAGATGCAAGCTGCAGCACACAGGCACAATGTGGGCAGCCTTCAGACTTAGAGAAAACAGTACTTTACCACTCTCCTGCCTTATCCATGGTTATTATATTGGAAAAGAACGAGTTTTGGACAACTACCTTTCATTCTTGCCAAACTCTTTGCAGACCTCCGTGCAAGCTTTAGAACAAGATTTTGGATGTTTTCTTTCCTGGCAGAGTTTCTCCTTGCAAGATATGGTGGAAAAGCTTTTGGCTGAGTGTTGAGCGGCAAGACACGCAGAAGACGCAGATACGCAGCTCTCCGAAGCTAAGTGCCGGTCCCGGGCTTCTTTCGGCACAAACCGCTCTCAGGAGCTCCCTGCGCTCGCCACAATGCTCTGTGTGTGAAGAAGCCGCTTCTTCGCCTCCGGGAGAATCGGCGAGCGGCAGCTTCCCAAAGGCGAAGATGCAAGCTGCAGCACACAGGCACAGTGTGGGCAGCCTTCAGACTTAGAGAAAACAGTACTTTACCACTCTCCTGCCTTATCCATGGTTATTCTATTGGAAAAGAACGAGTTTTGGACAACTACCTTTCATTCTTGCCAAACTCTTTGCAGACCCCCGTGCAAGCTTTAGAACAAGATTTTGGATGTTTTCTTTCCTGGCAGAGTTTCTCCTTGCAAGATATGGTGGAAAAGCTTTTGGCTGAGTGTAGAGCGGCAAGACACGCAGAAGACGCAGATACGCAGCTCTCCGAAGCTAAGTGCCGGTCCCGGGCTTCTTTCGGCACAAACCGCTCTCAGGAGCTCCCTGCGCTCGCCACAATGCTCTGTGTGCGAAGAAGCCGCTTCTTCGCCTCCGGGAGAATCGGCGAGCGGCAGCTTCCCAAAGGCGAAGATGCAAGCTGCAGCACACAGGCACAGTGTGGGCAGCATTCAGACTTAGAGAAAACAGTACTTTACCACTCTCCTGCCTTTTCCATGGTTATTCTATTGGAAAAGAACGAGTTTTGGACAACTACCTTTCATTCTTGCCAAACTCTTTGCAGACCCCCGTGCAAGCTTTAGAACAAGATTTTGGATGTTTTCTTTCCTGGCAGAGTTTCTCCTTGCAAGATATGGTGGAAAAGCTTTTGGCTGAGTGTAGAGCGGCAAGACACGCAGAAGACGCAGATACGCAGCTCTCCGAAGCTAAGTGCCGGTCCCGGGCTTCTTTCGGCACAAACCGCTCTCAGGAGCTCCCTGCGCTCGCCACAATGCTCTGTGTGCGAAGAAGCCGCTTCTTCGCCTCCGGGAGAATCGGCGAGCGGCAGCTTCCCAAAGGCGAAGATGCAAGCTGCAGCACACAGGCACAGTGTGGGCAGCCTTCAGACTTAGAGAAAACAGTACTTTACCACTCTCCTGCCTTTTCCATGGTTATTCTATTGGAAAAGAACGAGTTTTGGACAACTACCTTTCATTCTTGCCAAACTCTTTGCAGACCTCCGTGCAAGCTTTAGAACAAGATTTTGGATGTTTTCTTTCCTGGCAGAGTTTCTCCTTGCAAGATATGGTGGAAAAGCTTTTTGCTGAGTGTAGAGCGGCAAGACACGCAGAAGACGCAGATACGCAGCTCTCCGAAGCTAAGTGCCGGTCCCGGGCTTCTTTCGGCACAAACCGCTCTCAGGAGCTCCCTGCGCTCGCCACAATGCTCTGTGTGCGAAGAAGCCGCTTCTTCGCCTGCGGGAGAATCGGCGAGCGGCAGCTTCCCAAAGGCGAAGATGCAAGCTGCAGCACACAGGCACAGTGTGGGCAGCCTTCAGACTTAGAGAAAACAGTACTTTACCACTCTCCTGCCTTATCCATGGTTATTCTATTGGAAAAGAACGAGTTTTGGACAACTACCTTTCATTCTTGCCAAACTCTTTGCAGACCCCCGTGCAAGCTTTAGAACAAGATTTTGGATGTTTTCTTTCCTGGCAGAGTTTCTCCTTGCAAGATATGGTGGAAAAGCTTTTTGCTGAGTGTAGAGCGGCAAGACACGCAGAAGACGCAGATACGCAGCTCTCCGAAGCTAAGTGCCGGTCCCGGGCTTCTTTCGGCACAAACCGCTCTCAGGAGCTCCCTGCGCTCGCCACAATGCTCTGTGTGCGAAGAAGCCGCTTCTTCGCCTGCGGGAGAATCGGCGAGCGGCAGCTTCCCAAAGGCGAAGATGCAAGCTGCAGCACGCAGGCACAGTGTGGGCAGCCTTCAGACTTAGAGAAAACAGTACTTTACCACTCTCCTGCCTTTTCCATGGTTATTCTATTGGAAAAGAACGAGTTTTGGACAACTACCTTTCATTCTTGCCAAACTCTTTGCAGACCCCCGTGCAAGCTTTAGAACAAGATTTTGGATGTTTTCTTTCCTGGCAGAGTTTCTCCTTGCAAGATATGGTGGAAAAGCTTTTTGCTGAGTGTAGAGCGGCAAGACACGCAGAAGACGCAGATACGCAGCTCTCCGAAGCTAAGTGCCGGTCCCGGGCTTCTTTCGGCACAAACCGCTCTCAGGAGCTCCCTGCGCTCGCCACAATGCTCTGTGTGCGAAGAAGCCGCTTCTTCGCCTGCAGGAGAATCGGCGAGCGGCAGCTTCCCAAAGGCGAAGATGCAAGCTGCAGCACACAGGCACAGTGTGGGCAGCCTTCAGACTTAGAGAAAACAGTACTTTACCACTCTCCTGCCTTTTCCATGGTTATTCTATTGGAAAAGAACGAGTTTTGGACAACTACCTTTCATTCTTGCCAAACTCTTTGCAGACCCCCGTGCAAGCTTTAGAACAAGATTTTGGATGTTTTCTTTCCTGGCAGAGTTTCTCCTTGCAAGATATGGTGAAAAAGCTTTTGGCTGAGTGTTGAGCGGCAAGACACGCAGAAGACACAGATACGCAGCTCTCCGAAGCTAAGTGCCGGTCCTGGGCTTCTTTCGGCACAAACCGCTCTCAGGAGCTCCCTGCGCTCGCCACAATGCTCTGTGTGTGAAGAAGCCGCTTCTTCGCCTCCGGGAGAATCGGCGAGCGGCAGCTTCCCAAAGGCGAAGATGCAAGCTGCAGCACACAGGCACAGTGTGGGCAGCCTTCAGACTTAGAGAAAACAGTACTTTACCACTCTCCTGCCTTATCCATGTTTATTCTATTGGAAAAGAACGAGTTTTGGACAACTACCTTTCATTCTTGCCAAACTCTTTGCAGACCCCCGTGCAAGCTTTAGAACAAGATTTTGGATGTTTTCTTTCCTGGCAGAGTTTCTCCTTGCAAGATATGGTGGAAAAGCTTTTGGCTGAGTGTAGAGCGGCAAGACACGCAGAAGACGCAGATACGCAGCTCTCCGAAGCTAAGTGCCGGTCCCGGGCTTCTTTCGGCACAAACCGCTCTCAGGAGCTCCCTGCGCTCGCCACAATGCTCTGTGTGCGAAGAAGCCGCTTCTTCGCCTCCGGGAGAATCGGCGAGCGGCAGCTTCCCAAAGGCGAAGATGCAAGCTGCAGCACACAGGCACAGTGTGGGCAGCCTTCAGACTTAGAGAAAACAGTACTTTACCACTCTCCTGCCTTTTCCATGGTTATTCTATTGGAAAAGAACGAGTTTTGGACAACTACCTTTCATTCTTGCCAAACTCTTTGCAGACCCCCGTGCAAGCTTTAGAACAAGATTTTGGATGTTTTCTTTCCTGGCAGAGTTTCTCCTTGCAAGATATGGTGGAAAAGCTTTTTGCTGAGTGTAGAGCGGCAAGACACGCAGAAGACGCAGATACGCAGCTCTCCGAAGCTAAGTGCCGGTCCCGGGCTTCTTTCGGCACAAACCGCTCTCAGGAGCTCCCTGCGCTCGCCACAATGCTCTGTGTGCGAAGAAGCCGCTTCTTCGCCTGCGGGAGAGTCGGCGAGCGGCAGCTTCCCAAAGGCGAAGATGCAAGCTGCAGCACACAGGCAAGTGTGGGCAGCCTTCAGACTTAGAGAAAACAGTACTTTACCACTCTCCTGCCTTTTCCATGGTTATTCTATTGGAAAAGAACGAGTTTTGGACAACTACCTTTCATTCTTGCCAAACTCTTTGCAGACCCCCGTGCAAGCTTTAGAACAAGATTTTGGATGTTTTCTTTCCTGGCAGAGTTTCTCCTTGCAAGATATGGTGGAAAAGCTTTTGGCTGAGTGTAGAGCGGCAAGACACGCAGAAGACGCAGATACGCAGCTCTCCGAAGCTAAGTGCCGGTCCCGGGCTTCTTTCGGCACAAACCGCTCTCAGGAGCTCCCTGCGCTCGCCACAATGCTCTGTGTGCGAAGAAGCCGCTTCTTCGCCTCCGGGAGAATCGGCGAGCGGCAGCTTCCCAAAGGCGAAGATGCAAGCTGCAGCACACAGGCACAGTGTGGGCAGCATTCAGACTTAGAGAAAACAGTACTTTACCACTCTCCTGCCTTTTCCATGGTTATTCTATTGGAAAAGAACGAGTTTTGGACAACTACCTTTCATTCTTGCCAAACTCTTTGCAGACCCCCGTGCAAGCTTTAGAACAAGATTTTGGATGTTTTCTTCCCTGGCAGAGTTTCTCCTTGCAAGATATGGTGGAAAAGCTTTTGGCTGAGTGTAGAGCGGCAAGACACGCAGAAGACGCAGATACGCAGCTCTCCGAAGCTAAGTGCCGGTCCCGGGCTTCTTTCGGCACAAACCGCTCTCAGGAGCTCCCTGCGCTCGCCACAATGCTCTGTGTGTGAAGAAGCCGCTTCTTCGCCTCCGGGAGAATCGGCGAGCGGCAGCTTCCCAAAGGCGAAGATGCAAGCTGCAGCACACAGGCACAGTGTGGGCAGCCTTCAGACTTAGAGAAAACAGTACTTTACCACTCTCCTGCCTTATCCATGTTTATTCTATTGGAAAAGAACGAGTTTTGGACAACTACCTTTCATTCTTGCCAAACTCTTTGCAGACCCCCGTGCAAGCTTTAGAACAAGATTTTGGATGTTTTCTTTCCTGGCAGAGTTTCTCCTTGCAAGATATGGTGGAAAAGCTTTTGGCTGAGTGTAGAGCGGCAAGACACGCAGAAGACGCAGATACGCAGCTCTCCGAAGCTAAGTGCCGGTCCCGGGCTTCTTTCGGCACAAACCGCTCTCAGGAGCTCCCTGCGCTCGCCACAATGCTCTGTGTGCGAAGAAGCCGCTTCTTCGCCTCCGGGAGAATCGGCGAGCGGCAGCTTCCCAAAGGCGAAGATGCAAGCTGCAGCACACAGGCACAGTGTGGGCAGCATTCAGACTTAGAGAAAACAGTACTTTACCACTCTCCTGCCTTTTCCATGGTTATTCTATTGGAAAAGAACGAGTTTTGGACAACTACCTTTCATTCTTGCCAAACTCTTTGCAGACCCCCGTGCAAGCTTTAGAACAAGATTTTGGATGTTTTCTTTCCTGGCAGAGTTTCTCCTTGCAAGATATGGTGGAAAAGCTTTTTGCTGAGTGTAGAGCGGCAAGACACGCAGAAGACGCAGATACGCAGCTCTCCGAAGCTAAGTGCCGGTCCCGGGCTTCTTTCGGCACAAACCGCTCTCAGGAGCTCCCTGCGCTCGCCACAATGCTCTGTGTGCGAAGAAGCCGCTTCTTCGCCTGCGGGAGAATCGGCGAGCGGCAGCTTCCCAAAGGCGAAGATGCAAGCTGCAGCACACAGGCACAGTGTGGGCAGCCTTCAGACTTAGAGAAAACAGTACTTTACCACTCTCCTGCCTTTTCCATGGTTATTCTATTGGAAAAGAACGAGTTTTGGACAACTACCTTTCATTCTTGCCAAACTCTTTGCAGACCCCCGTGCAAGCTTTAGAACAAGATTTTGGATGTTTTCTTTCCTGGCAGAGTTTCTCCTTGCAAGATATGGTGGAAAAGCTTTTGGCTGAGTGTAGAGCGGCAAGACACGCAGAAGACGCAGATACGCAGCTCTCCGAAGCTAAGTGCCGGTCCCGGGCTTCTTTCGGCACAAACCGCTCTCAGGAGCTCCCTGCGCTCGCCACAATGCTCTGTGTGCGAAGAAGCCGCTTCTTCGCCTCCGGGAGAATCGGCGAGCGGCAGCTTCCCAAAGGCGAAGATGCAAGCTGCAGCACACAGGCACAGTGTGGGCAGCCTTCAGACTTAGAGAAAACAGTACTTTACCACTCTCCTGCCTTATCCATGTTTATTCTATTGGAAAAGAACGAGTTTTGGACAACTACCTTTCATTCTTGCCAAACTCTTTGCAGACCCCCGTGCAAGCTTTAGAACAAGATTTTGGATGTTTTCTTTCCTGGCAGAGTTTCTCCTTGCAAGATATGGTGGAAAAGCTTTTGGCTGAGTGTAGAGCGGCAAGACACGCAGAAGACGCAGATACGCAGCTCTCCGAAGCTAAGTGCCGGTCCCGGGCTTCTTTCGGCACAAACCGCTCTCAGGAGCTCCCTGCGCTCGCCACAATGCTCTGTGTGTGAAGAAGCCGCTTCTTCGCCTCCGGGAGAATCGGCGAGCGGCAGCTTCCCAAAGGCGAAGATGCAAGCTGCAGCACGCAGGCACAGTGTGGGCAGCATTCAGACTTAGAGAAAACAGTACTTTACCACTCTCCTGCCTTTTCCATGGTTATTCTATTGGAAAAGAACGAGTTTTGGACAACTACCTTTCATTCTTGCCAAACTCTTTGCAGACCCCCGTGCAAGCTTTAGAACAAGATTTTGGATGTTTTCTTTCCTGGCAGAGTTTCTCCTTGCAAGATATGGTGGAAAAGCTTTTTGGCTGAGTGTAGAGCGGCAAGACACGCAGAAGACGCAGATACGCAGCTCTCCGAAGCTAAGTGCCGGTCCCGGGCTTCTTTCGGCACAAACCGCTCTCAGGAGCTCCCTGCGCTCGCCACAATGCTCTGTGTGCGAGAAGCCGCTTCTTCGCCTCCGGGAGAATCGGCGAGCGGCAGCTTCCCAAAGGCGAAGATGCAAGCTGCAGCACACAGGCACAGTGTGGGCAGCCTTCAGACTTAGAGAAAACAGTACTTTACCACTCTCCTGCCTTTTCCATGGTTATTCTATTGGAAAAGAACGAGTTTTGGACAACTACCTTTCATTCTTGCCAAACTCTTTGCAGACCCCCGTGCAAGCTTTAGAACAAGATTTTGGATGTTTTCTTTCCTGGCAGAGTTTCTCCTTGCAAGATATGGTGGAAAAGCTTTTGGCTGAGTGTAGAGCGGCAAGACACGCAGAAGACGCAGATACGCAGCTCTCCGAAGCTAAGTGCCGGTCCCGGGCTTCTTTCGGCACAAACCGCTCTCAGGAGCTCCCTGCGCTCGCCACAATGCTCTGTGTGCGAAGAAGCCGCTTCTTCGCCTGCGGGAGAATCGGCGAGCGGCAGCTTCCCAAAGGCGAAGATGCAAGCTGCAGCACACAGGCACAGTGTGGGCAGCCTTCAGACTTAGAGAAAACAGTACTTTACCACTCTCCTGCCTTTTCCATGGTTATTCTATTGGAAAAGAACGAGTTTTGGACAACTACCTTTCATTCTTGCCCAACTCTTTGCAGACCCCCGTGCAAGCTTTAGAACAAGATTTTGGATGTTTTCTTTCCTGGCAGAGTTTCTCCTTGCAAGATATGGTGGAAAAGCTTTTGGCTGAGTGTAGAGCGGCAAGACACGCAGAAGACGCAGATACGCAGCTCTCCGAAGCTAAGTGCCGGTCCCGGGCTTCTTTCGGCACAAACCGCTCTCAGGAGCTCCCTGCGCTCGCCACAATGCTCTGTGTGCGAAGAAGCCGCTTCTTCGCCCCGGGAGAATCGGCGAGCGGCAGCTTCCCAAAGGCGAAGATGCAAGCTGCAGCACACAGGCACAGTGTGGGCAGCCTTCAGACTTAGAGAAAACAGTACTTTACCACTCTCCTGCCTTTTCCATGGTTATTCTATTGGAAAAGAACGAGTTTTGGACAACTACCTTTCATTCTTGCCAAACTCTTTGCAGACCCCCGTGCAAGCTTTAGAACAAGATTTTGGATGTTTTCTTTCCTGGCAGAGTTTCTCCTTGCAAGATATGGTGGAAAAGCTTTTTGCTGAGTGTAGAGCGGCAAGACACGCAGAAGACGCAGATACGCAGCTCTCCGAAGCTAAGTGCCGGTCCCGGGCTTCTTTCGGCACAAACCGCTCTCAGGAGCTCCCTGCGCTCGCCACAATGCTCTGTGTGCGAAGAAGCCGCTTCTTCGCCTCCGGGAGAATCGGCGAGCGGCAGCTTCCCAAAGGCGAAGATGCAAGCCGCACCATGCAGGCACAGTGTGGGCAGCCTTCAGACTTAGAGAAACCAGTACTTTACCACTCTCCTGCCTTTTCCATGGTTATTCTATTGGAAAAGAACGAGTTTTGGACAACTACCTTTCATTCTTGCCAAACTCTTTGCAGACCTCCGTGCAAGCTTTAGAACAAGATTTTGGATGTTTTCTTTCCTGGCAGAGTTTCTCTTTGCAAGATATGGTGGAAAAGCTTTTTGCTGAGTGTAGAGCGGCAAGACACGCAGAAGACGCAGATACGCAGCTCTCCGAAGCTAAGTGCCGGTCCCGGGCTTCTTTCGGCACAAACCGCTCTTAGGAGCTCCCTGCGCTCGCCACAATGCTCTGTGTGCGCAAAGAAGCCGCTTCTTCGCCTCCGGGAGAATCGGCGAGCGGCAGCTTCCCAAAGGCGAAGATGCAAGCTGCACCATGCAGGCACAGTGTGGGCAGCCTTCAGACTTAGAGAAAACAGTACTTTACTACTCTCCTGCCTTTTCCATGGTTCTTATATTGGAAAAGAACGAGTTTTGGACAACTACCTTTCATTCTTGCCAAACTCTTTGCAGACCTCCGTGCAAGCTTTAGAACAAGATTTTGGATGTTTTCTTTCCTGTCAGAGTTTCTCTTTGCAAGATATGGTGGAAAAGCTTTTTGCTGAGTGTAGAGCGGCAAGACACGCAGAAGACGCAGATACGCAGCTCTCCGAAGCTAAGTGCCGGTCCCGGGCTTCTTTCGGCACAAACCGCTCTCAGGAGCTCCCTGCGCTCGCCACAATGCTCTGTGTGCGAAGAAGCCGCTTCTTCGCCTCCCGGGGAATCGGAGAGCGGCAGCTTCCCAAAGGCGAAGATGCAAGCTGCAGCACACAGGCACAGTGTGGGCAGCCTTCAGACTTAGAGAAAACAGTACTTTACCACTCTCCTGCCTTTTCCATGGTTATTCTATTGGAAAAGAAGGAGTTTTGGACAACTACCTTTCATTCTTGCCAAACTCTTTGCAGACCTCCGTGCAAGCTTTAGAACAAGATTTTGGATGTTTTCTTTCCTGGCAGAGTTTCTCTTTGCAAGATTCTGTGGAAAAGCTTTTTGCTGAGTGTAGAGCGGCAAGACACGCAGAAGACGCAGATACGCAGCTCTCCGAAGCTAAGTGCCGGTCCCGGGCTTCTTTCGGCACAAACCGCTCTCAGGAGCTCCCTGCGCTCGCCACAATGCTCTGTGTGCGAAGAAGCCGCTTCTTCGCCTCCGGGAGAATCGGCGAGCGGCAGCTTCCCAAAGGCGAAGATGCAAGCTGCACCACACAGGCACAGTGTGGGCAGCCTTCAGACTTAGAGAAAACAGTACTTTACCACTCTCCTGCCTTTTCCATGGTTATTCTATTGGAAAAGAACGAGTTTTGGACAACTACCTTTCATTCTTGCCAAACTCTTTGCAGACCTCCGTGCAAGCTTTAGAACAAGATTTTGGATGTTTTCTTTCCTGGCAGAGTTTCTCCTTGCAAGATATGGTGGAAAAGCTTTTTGCTGAGTGTAGAGCGGCAAGACACGCAGAAGACGCAGATACGCAGCTCTCCGAAGCTAAGTGCCGGTCCCGGGCTTCTTTCGGCACAAACCGCTCTCAGGAGCTCCCTGCGCTCGCCACAATGCTCTGTGTGCGAAGAAGCCGCTTCTTCGCCTCCGGGAGAATCGGCGAGCGGCAGCTTCCCAAAGGCGAAGATGCAAGCTGCACCACACAGGCACAGTGTGGGCAGCCTTCAGACTTAGAGAAAACAGTACTTTACCACTCTCCTGCCTTTTCCATGGTTCTTATATTGGAAAAGAACGAGTTTTGGACAACTACCTTTCATTCTTGCCAAACTCTTTGCAGACCTCCGTGCAAGCTTTAGAACAAGATTTTGGATGTTTTCTTTCCTGGCAGAGTTTCTCTTTGCAAGATATGGTGGAAAAGCTTTTTGCTGAGTGTAGAGCGGCAAGACACGCAGAAGACGCAGATACGCAGCTCTCCGAAGCTAAGTGCCGGTCCCGGGCTTCTTTCGGCACAAACCGCTCTCAGGAGCTCCCTGCGCTTGCCACAATGCTCTGTGTGCGAAGAAGCCGCTTCTTCGCCTGCGGGAGAATCGGCGAGCGGCAGCTTCCCAAAGGCGAAGATGCAAGCTGCAGCACACAGGCACAGTGTGGGCAGCCTTCAGACTTAGAGAAAACAGTACTTTACCACTCTCCTGCCTTTTCCATGGTTATTATATTGGAAAAGAACGAGTTTTGGACAACTACCTTTCATTCTTGCCAAACTCTTTGCAGACATCCGTGCAAGCTTTAGAACAAGATTTTGGATGTTTTCTTTCCTGGCAGAGTTTCTCTTTGCAAGATTCTGTGGAAAAGCTTTTTGCTGAATGTAGAGCGGCAAGACACGCAGAAGACGCAGATACGCAGCTCTCCGAAGCTAAGTGCCGGTCCCGGGCTTCTTTCGGCACAAACCGCTCTCAGGTGCTCCCTGCGCTCGCCACAATGCTCTGTGTGCGAAGAAGCCGCTTCTTGCCTGCGGGAGAATCGGCGAGCGGCAGCTTCCCAAAGGCGAAGATGCAAGCTGCAGCACACAGGCACAGTGTGGGCAGCCTTCAGACTTAGAGAAAACAGTACTTTACCACTCTCCTGCCTTTTCCATGGTTCTTATATTGGAAAAGAACGAGTTTTGGACAACTACCTTTCATTCTTGCCAAACTCTTTGCAGACCTCCGTGCAAGCTTTAGAACAAGATTTTGGATGTTTTCTTTCCTGGCAGAGTTTCTCTTTGCAAGATATGCTGGAAAAGCTTTTTGCTGAGTGTAGAGCGGCAAGACACGCAGAAGACGCAGATACGCAGCTCTCCGAAGCTAAGTGCCGGTCCCGGGCTTCTTTCGGCACAAACCGCTCTCAGGAGCTCCCTGCGCTCGCCACAATGCTCTGTGTGCGAAGAAGCCGCTTCTTCGCCTCCGGGAGAATCGGCGAGCGGCAGCTTCCCAAAGGCGAAGATGCAAGCCGCACCACACAGGCACAGTGTGGGCAGCCTTCAGACTTAGAGAAAACAGTACTTTACCACTCTCCTGCCTTTTCCATGGTTATTCTATTGGAAAAGAACGAGTTTTGGACAACTACCTTTCATTCTTGCCAAACTCTTTGCAGACCTCCGTGCAAGCTTTAGAACAAGATTTTGGATGTTTTCTTTCCTGGCAGAGTTTCTCTTTGCAAGATATGGTGGAAAAGCTTTTTGCTGAGTTTAGAGCGGCAAGACACGCAGAAGACGCAGATACGCAGCTCTCCGAAGCTAAGTGCCGGTCCCGGGCTTCTTTCGGCACAAACCGCTCTCAGGAGCTCCCTGCGCTCGCCACAATGCTCTGTGTGCGAAGAAGCCGCTTCTTCGCCTGCGGGAGAATCGGCGAGCGGCAGCTTCCCAAAGGCGAAGATGCAAGCTGCACCACACAGGCACAGTGTGGGCAGCCTTCAGACTTAGAGAAAACAGTACTTTACCACTCTCCTGCCTTTTCCATGGTTATTATATTGGAAAAGAACGAGTTTTGGACAACTACCTTTCATTCTTGCCAAACTCTTTGCAGACCTCCGTGCAAGCTTTAGAACAAGATTTTGGATGTTTTCTTTCCTGGCAGAGTTTCTCTTTGCAAGATTCTGTGGAAAAGCTTTTTGCTGAGTGTAGAGCGGCAAGACACGCAGAAGACGCAGATACGCAGCTCTCCGAAGCTAAGTGCCGGTCCCGGGCTTCTTTCGGCACAAACCGCTCTCAGGAGCTCCCTGCGCTCGCCACAATGCTCTGTGTGCGAAGAAGCCGCTTCTTCGCCTCCAGGAGAATCGGCGAGCGGCAGCTTCCCAAAGGCGAAGATGCAAGCTGCACCACACAGGCACAGTGTGGGCAGCCTTCAGACTTAGAGAAAACAGTACTTTACCACTCTCCTGCCTTTTCCATGGTTATTATATTGGAAAAGTACGAGTTTTGGACAACTACCTTTCATTCTTGCCAAACTCTTTGCAGACCTCCGTGCAAGCTTTAGAACAAGATTTTGGATGTTTTCTTTCCTGGCAGAGTTTCTCTTTGCAAGATTCTGTGGAAAAGCTTTTTGCTGAGTGTAGAGCGGCAAGACACGCAGAAGACGCAGATACGCAGCTCTCCGAAGCTAAGTGCCGGTCCCGGGCTTCTTTCGGCACAAACCGCTCTCAGGTGCTCCCTGCGCTCGCCACAATGCTCTGTGTGCGAAGAAGCCGCTTCTTCGCCTCCGGGAGAATCGGCGAGCGGCAGCTTCCCAAAGGCGAAGATGCAAGCTGCAGCACACAGGCACAGTGTGGGCAGCCTTCAGACTTAGAGAAAACAGTACTTTACCACTCTCCTGCCTTTTCCATGGTTCTTATATTGGAAAAGAACGAGTTTTGGACAACTACCTTTCATTCTTGCCAAACTCTTTGCAGACCTCCGTGCAAGCTTTAGAACAAGATTTTGGATGTTTTCTTTCCTGGCAGAGTTTCTCTTTGCAAGATATGGTGGAAAAGCTTTTTGCTGAGTGTAGAGTGGCAAGACACGCAGAAGACGCAGATACGCAGCTCTCCGAAGCTAAGTGCCGGTCCCGGGCTTCTTTCGGCACAAACCGCTCTCAGGTGCTCCCTGCGCTCGCCACAATGCTCTGTGTGCGAAGAAGCCGCTTCTTGCCTGCGGGAGAATCGGCGAGCGGCAGCTTCCCAAAGGCGAAGATGCAAGCTGCAGCACACAGGCACAGTGTGGGCAGCCTTCAGACTTAGAGAAAACAGTACTTTACCACTCTCCTGCCTTTTCCATGGTTCTTATATTGGAAAAGAACGAGTTTTGGACAACTACCTTTCATTCTTGCCAAACTCTTTGCAGACCTCCGTGCAAGCTTTAGAACAAGATTTTGGATGTTTTCTTTCCTGGCAGAGTTTCTCTTTGCAAGATATGCTGGAAAAGCTTTTTGCTGAGTGTAGAGCGGCAAGACACGCAGAAGACGCAGATACGCAGCTCTCCGAAGCTAAGTGCCGGTCCCGGGCTTCTTTCGGCACAAACCGCTCTCAGGAGCTCCCTGCGCTCGCCACAATGCTCTGTGTGCGAAGAAGCCGCTTCTTCGCCTCCGGGAGAATCGGCGAGCGGCAGCTTCCCAAAGGCGAAGATGCAAGCCGCACCACACAGGCACAGTGTGGGCAGCCTTCAGACTTAGAGAAAACAGTACTTTACCACTCTCCTGCCTTTTCCATGGTTATTCTATTGGAAAAGAACGAGTTTTGGACAACTACCTTTCATTCTTGCCAAACTCTTTGCAGACCTCCGTGCAAGCTTTAGAACAAGATTTTGGATGTTTTCTTTCCTGGCAGAGTTTCTCTTTGCAAGATATGGTGGAAAAGCTTTTTGCTGAGTTTAGAGCGGCAAGACACGCAGAAGACGCAGATACGCAGCTCTCCGAAGCTAAGTGCCGGTCCCGGGCTTCTTTCGGCACAAACCGCTCTCAGGAGCTCCCTGCGCTCGCCACAATGCTCTGTGTGCGAAGAAGCCGCTTCTTCGCCTGCGGGAGAATCGGCGAGCGGCAGCTTCCCAAAGGCGAAGATGCAAGCTGCACCACACAGGCACAGTGTGGGCAGCCTTCAGACTTAGAGAAAACAGTACTTTACCACTCTCCTGCCTTTTCCATGGTTATTATATTGGAAAAGAACGAGTTTTGGACAACTACCTTTCATTCTTGCCAAACTCTTTGCAGACCTCCGTGCAAGCTTTAGAACAAGATTTTGGATGTTTTCTTTCCTGGCAGAGTTTCTCTTTGCAAGATTCTGTGGAAAAGCTTTTTGCTGAGTGTAGAGCGGCAAGACACGCAGAAGACGCAGATACGCAGCTCTCCGAAGCTAAGTGCCGGTCCCGGGCTTCTTTCGGCACAAACCGCTCTCAGGAGCTCCCTGCGCTCGCCACAATGCTCTGTGTGCGAAGAAGCCGCTTCTTCGCCTCCAGGAGAATCGGCGAGCGGCAGCTTCCCAAAGGCGAAGATGCAAGCTGCACCACACAGGCACAGTGTGGGCAGCCTTCAGACTTAGAGAAAACAGTACTTTACCACTCTCCTGCCTTTTCCATGGTTATTATATTGGAAAAGTACGAGTTTTGGACAACTACCTTTCATTCTTGCCAAACTCTTTGCAGACCTCCGTGCAAGCTTTAGAACAAGATTTTGGATGTTTTCTTTCCTGGCAGAGTTTCTCTTTGCAAGATTCTGTGGAAAAGCTTTTTGCTGAGTGTAGAGCGGCAAGACACGCAGAAGACGCAGATACGCAGCTCTCCGAAGCTAAGTGCCGGTCCCGGGCTTCTTTCGGCACAAACCGCTCTCAGGTGCTCCCTGCGCTCGCCACAATGCTCTGTGTGCGAAGAAGCCGCTTCTTCGCCTCCGGGAGAATCGGCGAGCGGCAGCTTCCCAAAGGCGAAGATGCAAGCTGCAGCACACAGGCACAGTGTGGGCAGCCTTCAGACTTAGAGAAAACAGTACTTTACCACTCTCCTGCCTTTTCCATGGTTCTTATATTGGAAAAGAACGAGTTTTGGACAACTACCTTTCATTCTTGCCAAACTCTTTGCAGACCTCCGTGCAAGCTTTAGAACAAGATTTTGGATGTTTTCTTTCCTGGCAGAGTTTCTCTTTGCAAGATATGGTGGAAAAGCTTTTTGCTGAGTGTAGAGTGGCAAGACACGCAGAAGACGCAGATACGCAGCTCTCCGAAGCTAAGTGCCGGTCCCGGGCTTCTTTCGGCACAAACCGCTCTCAGGTGCTCCCTGCGCTCGCCACAATGCTCTGTGTGCGAAGAAGCCGCTTGTTGCCTGCGGGAGAATCGGCGAGCGGCAGCTTCCCAAAGGCGAAGATGCAAGCCGCACCATGCAGGCACAGTGTGGGCAGCCTTCAGACTTAGAGAAAACAGTACTTTACCTCTCTCCTGCCTTTTCCATGGTTCTTATATTGGAAAAGAACGAGTTTTGGACAACTACCTTTCATTCTTGCCAAACTCTTTGCAGACCTCCGTGCAAGCTTTAGAACAAGATTTTGGATGTTTTCTTTCCTGGCAGAGTTTCTCTTTGCAAGATATGGTGGAAAAGCTTTTTGCTGAGTGTAGAGCGGCAAGACACGCAGAAGACGCAGATACGCAGCTCTCCGAAGCTAAGTGCCGGTCCCGGGCTTCTTTCGGCACAAACCGCTCTCAGGAGCTCCCTGCGCTCGCCACAATGCTCTGTGTGCGAAGAAGCTGCTTCTTCGCCTCCGGGAGAATCGGCGAGCGGCAGCTTCCCAAAGGCGAAGATGCAAGCCGCACCACACAGGCACAGTGTGGGCAGCCTTCAGACTTAGAGAAAACAGTACTTTACCACTCTCCTGCCTTTTCCATGGTTATACTATTGGAAAAGAAGGAGTTTTGGACAACTACCTTTCATTCTTGCCAAACTCTTTGCTGACCTCCGTGCAAGCTTTAGAACAAGATTTTGGATGTTTTCTTTCCTGGCAGAGTTTCTCATTGCAAGATATGGTGGAAAAGCTTTTTGCTGAGTGTAGAGCGGCAAGACACGCAGAAGACGCAGATACGCAGCTCTCCGAAGCTAAGTGCCGGTCCCGGGCTTCTTTC
Organism: Molothrus aeneus; assembly: GCF_037042795.1. NCBI lineage: Eukaryota > Metazoa > Chordata > Aves > Passeriformes > Icteridae > Molothrus > Molothrus aeneus. Next base: position 49,422 of record NW_027098789.1, read on the forward strand.
GGCACAAACCGCTCTCAGGAGCTCCCTGCGCTCGCCACAATGCTCTGTGTGCGAAGAAGCCGCTTCTTCGCCTCCGGGAGAATCGGCGAGCGGCAGCTTCCCAAAGGCGAAGATGCAAGCCGCACCATGCAGGCACAGTGTGGGCAGCCTTCAGACTTAGAGAAACCAGTACTTTACCACTCTCCTGCCTTTTCCATGGTTATTCTATTGGAAAAGAACGAGTTTTGGACAACTACCTTTCATTCTTGCCAAACTCTTTGCAGACCTCCGTGCAAGCTTTAGAACAAGATTTTGGATGTTTTCTTTCCTGGCAGAGTTTCTCTTTGCAAGATATGGTGGAAAAGCTTTTTGCTGAGTGTAGAGCGGCAAGACACGCAGAAGACGCAGATACGCAGCTCTCCGAAGCTAAGTGCCGGTCCCGGGCTTCTTTCGGCACAAACCGCTCTCAGGAGCTCCCTGCGCTCGCCACAATGCTCTGTGTGCGCAAAGAAGCCGCTTCTTCGCCTCCGGGAGAATCGGCGAGCGGCAGCTTCCCAAAGGTGAAGATGCAAGCTGCACCACACAGGCACAGTGTGGGCAGCCTTCAGACTTAGAGAAAACAGTACTTTACCACTCTCCTGCCTTTTCCATGGTTATTATATTGGAAAAGAACGAGTTTTGGACAACTACCTTTCATTCTTGCCAAACTCTTTGCAGACCTCCGTGCAAGCTTTAGAACAAGATTTTGGATGTTTTCTTTCCTGGCAGAGTTTCTCTTTGCAAGATTCTGTGGAAAAGCTTTTTGCTGAGTGTAGAGCGGCAAGACACGCAGAAGACGCAGATACGCAGCTCTCCGAAGCTAAGTGCCGGTCCCGGGCTTCTTTCGGCACAAACCGCTCTCAGGAGCTCCCTGCGCTCGCCACAATGCTCTGTGTGCGAAGAAGCCGCTTCTTCGCCTCCAGGAGAATCGGCGAGCGGCAGCTTCCCAAAGGCGAAGATGCAAGCCGCACCATGCAGGCACAGTGTGGGCAGCCTTCAGACTTAGAGAAAACAGTACTTTACCACTCTCCTGCCTTTTCCATGGTTATTCTATTGGAAAAGAACGAGTTTTGGACAACTACCTTTCATTCTTGCCAAACTCTTTGCAGACCTCCGTGCAAGCTTTAGAACAAGATTTTGGATGTTTTCTTTCCTGGCAGAGTTTCTCCTTGCAAGATATGGTGGAAAAGCTTTTTGCTGAGTGTAGAGCGGCAAGACACGCAGAAGACGCAGATACGCAGCTCTCCGAAGCTAAGTGCCGGTCCCGGGCTTCTTTCGGCACAAACCGCTCTCAGGAGCTCCCTGCGCTCGCCACAATGCTCTGTGTGCGAAGAAGCCGCTTCTTCGCCTCCGGGAGAATCGGCGAGCGGCAGCTTCCCAAAGGCGAAGATGCAAGCTGCAGCACACAGGCACAGTGTGGGCAGCCTTCAGACTTAGAGAAAACAGTACTTTACCACTCTCCTGCCTTTTCCATGGTTATTCTATTGGAAAAGAACGAGTTTTGGACAACTACCTTTCATTCTTGCCAAACTCTTTGCAGACCTCCGTGCAAGCTTTAGAACAAGATTTTGGATGTTTTCTTTCCTGGCAGAGTTTCTCCTTGCAAGATATGGTGGAAAAGCTTTTTGCTGAGTGTAGAGCGGCAAGACACGCAGAAGACGCAGATACGCAGCTCTCCGAAGCTAAGTGCCGGTCCCGGGCTTCTTTCGGCACAAACCGCTCTCAGGAGCTCCCTGCGCTCGCCACAATGCTCTGTGTGCGAAGAAGCCGCTTCTTCGCCTCCGGGAGAATCGGCGAGCGGCAGCTTCCCAAAGGCGAAGATGCAAGCTGCACCACACAGGCACAGTGTGGGCAGCCTTCAGACTTAGAGAAAACAGTACTTTACCACTCTCCTGCCTTTTCCATGGTTCTTATATTGGAAAAGAACGAGTTTTGGACAACTACCTTTCATTCTTGCCAAACTCTTTGCAGACCTCCGTGCAAGCTTTAGAACAAGATTTTGGATGTTTTCTTTCCTGGCAGAGTTTCTCTTTGCAAGATATGGTGGAAAAGCTTTTTGCTGAGTGTAGAGCGGCAAGACACGCAGAAGACGCAGATACGCAGCTCTCCGAAGCTAAGTGCCGGTCCCGGGCTTCTTTCGGCACAAACCGCTCTCAGGAGCTCCCTGCGCTTGCCACAATGCTCTGTGTGCGAAGAAGCCGCTTCTTCGCCTGCGGGAGAATCGGCGAGCGGCAGCTTCCCAAAGGCGACGATGCAAGCTGCAGCACACAGGCACAGTGTGGGCAGCCTTCAGACTTAGAGAAACCAGTACTTTACCACTCTCCTGCCTTTTCCATGGTTATTATATTGGAAAAGAACGAGTTTTGGACAACTACCTTTCATTCTTGCCAAACTCTTTGCAGACATCCGTGCAAGCTTTAGAACAAGATTTTGGATGTTTTCTTTCCTGGCAGAGTTTCTCTTTGCAAGATTCTGTGGAAAAGCTTTTTGCTGAGTGTAGAGCGGCAAGACACGCAGAAGACGCAGATACGCAGCTCTCCGAAGCTAAGTGCCGGTCCCGGGCTTCTTTCGGCACAAACCGCTCTCAGGTGCTCCCTGCGCTCGCCACAATGCTCTGTGTGCGAAGAAGCCGCTTCTTGCCTGCGGGAGAATCGGCGAGCGGCAGCTTCCCAAAGGCGAAGATGCAAGCTGCAGCACACAGGCACAGTGTGGGCAGCCTTCAGACTTAGAGAAAACAGTACTTTACCACTCTCCTGCCTTTTCCATGGTTATTCTATTGGAAAAGAACGAGTTTTGGACAACTACCTTTCATTCTTGCCAAACTCTTTGCAGACCTCCGTGCAAGCTTTAGAACAAGATTTTGGATGTTTTCTTTCCTGGCAGAGTTTCTCTTTGCAAGATATGCTGGAAAAGCTTTTTGCTGAGTTTAGAGCGGCAAGACACGCAGAAGACGCAGATACGCAGCTCTCCGAAGCTAAGTGCCGGTCCCGGGCTTCTTTCGGCACAAACCGCTCTCAGGAGCTCCCTGCGCTCGCCACAATGCTCTGTGTGCGAAGAAGCCGCTTCTTCGCCTCCAGGAGAATCGGCGAGCGGCAGCTTCCCAAAGGCGAAGATGCAAGCTGCACCACACAGGCACAGTGTGGGCAGCCTTCAGACTTAGAGAAAACAGTACTTTACCACTCTCCTGCCTTTTCCATGGTTATTATATTGGAAAAGTACGAGTTTTGGACAACTACCTTTCATTCTTGCCAAACTCTTTGCAGACCTCCGTGCAAGCTTTAGAACAAGATTTTGGATGTTTTCTTTCCTGGCAGAGTTTCTCTTTGCAAGATTCTGTGGAAAAGCTTTTTGCTGAGTGTAGAGCGGCAAGACACGCAGAAGACGCAGATACGCAGCTCTCCGAAGCTAAGTGCCGGTCCCGGGCTTCTTTCGGCACAAACCGCTCTCAGGTGCTCCCTGCGCTCGCCACAATGCTCTGTGTGCGAAGAAGCCGCTTCTTCGCCTCCGGGAGAATCGGCGAGCGGCAGCTTCCCAAAGGCGAAGATGCAAGCTGCAGCACACAGGCACAGTGTGGGCAGCCTTCAGACTTAGAGAAAACAGTACTTTACCACTCTCCTGCCTTTTCCATGGTTCTTATATTGGAAAAGAACGAGTTTTGGACAACTACCTTTCATTCTTGCCAAACTCTTTGCAGACCTCCGTGCAAGCTTTAGAACAAGATTTTGGATGTTTTCTTTCCTGGCAGAGTTTCTCTTTGCAAGATAGGGTGGAAAAGCTTTTTGCTGAGTGTAGAGTGGCAAGACACGCAGAAGACGCAGATACGCAGCTCTCCGAAGCTAAGTGCCGGTCCCGGGCTTCTTTCGGCACAAACCGCTCTCAGGTGCTCCCTGCGCTCGCCACAATGCTCTGTGTGCGAAGAAGCCGCTTGTTGCCTGCGGGAGAATCGGCGAGCGGCAGCTTCCCAAAGGCGAAGATGCAAGCCGCACCATGCAGGCACAGTGTGGGCAGCCTTCAGACTTAGAGAAAACAGTACTTTACCACTCTCCTGCCTTTTCCATGGTTCTTATATTGGAAAAGAACGAGTTTTGGACAACTACCTTTCATTCTTGCCAAACTCTTTGCAGACCTCCGTGCAAGCTTTAGAACAAGATTTTGGATGTTTTCTTTCCTGGCAGAGTTTCTCTTTGCAAGATTCTGTGGAAAAGCTTTTTGCTGAGTGTAGAGCGGCAAGACACGCAGAAGACGCAGATACGCAGCTCTCCGAAGCTAAGTGCCGGTCCCGGGCTTCTTTCGGCACAAACCGCTCTCAGGAGCTCCCTGCGCTCGCCACAATGCTCTGTGTGCGAAGAAGCTGCTTCTTCGCCTCCGGGAGAATCGGCGAGCGGCAGCTTCCCAAAGGCGAAGATGCAAGCCGCACCACACAGGCACAGTGTGGGCAGCCTTCAGACTTAGAGAAACCAGTACTTTACCACTCTCCTGCCTTTTCCATGGTTATACTATTGGAAAAGAAGGAGTTTTGGACAACTACCTTTCATTCTTGCCAAACTCTTTGCTGACCTCCGTGCAAGCTTTAGAACAAGATTTTGGATGTTTTCTTTCCTGGCAGAGTTTCTCATTGCAAGATATGGTGGAAAAGCTTTTTGCTGAGTGTAGAGCGGCAAGACACGCAGAAGACGCAGATACGCAGCTCTCCGAAGCTAAGTGCCGGTCCCGGGCTTCTTTCGGCACAAACCGCTCTCAGGAGCTCCCTGCGCTCGCCACAATGCTCTGTGTGCGAAGAAGCCGCTTCTTCGCCTCCGGGAGAATCGGCGAGCGGCAGCTTCCCAAAGGCGAAGATGCAAGCCGCACCATGCAGGCACAGTGTGGGCAGCCTTCAGACTTAGAGAAACCAGTACTTTACCACTCTCCTGCCTTTTCCATGGTTATTCTATTGGAAAAGAACGAGTTTTGGACAACTACCTTTCATTCTTGCCAAACTCTTTGCAGACCTCCGTGCAAGCTTTAGAACAAGATTTTGGATGTTTTCTTTCCTGGCAGAGTTTCTCTTTGCAAGATATGGTGGAAAAGCTTTTTGCTGAGTGTAGAGCGGCAAGACACGCAGAAGACGCAGATACGCAGCTCTCCGAAGCTAAGTGCCGGTCCACGGCTTCTTTCGGCACAAACCGCTCTCAGGAGCTCCCTGCGCTCGCCACAATGCTCTGTGTGCGCAAAGAAGCCGCTTCTTCGCCTCCGGGAGAATCGGCGAGCGGCAGCTTCCCAAAGGCGAAGATGCAATCTGCACCATGCAGGCACAGTGTGGGCAGCCTTCAGACTTAGAGAAAACAGTACTTTACTACTCTCCTGCCTTTTCCATGGTTATTCTATTGGAAAAGAACGAGTTTTGGACAACTACCTTTCATTCTTGCCAAACTCTTTGCAGACCTCCGTGCAAGCTTTAGAACAAGATTTTGGATGTTTTCTTTCCTGTCAGAGTTTCTCTTTGCAAGATATGGTGGAAAAGCTTTTTGCTGAGTGTAGAGCGGCAAGACACGCAGAAGACGCAGATACGCAGCTCTCCGAAGCTAAGTGCCGGTACGGGCTTCTTTCGGCACAAACCGCTCTCAGGAGCTCCCTGCGCTCGCCACAATGCTCTGTGTGCGAAGAAGCCGCTTCTTCGCCTCCCAGGGAATCGGAGAGCGGCAGCTTCCCAAAGGCGAAGATGCAAGCTGCAGCACACAGGCACAGTGTGGGCAGCCTTCAGACTTAGAGAAAACAGTACTTTACCACTCTCCTGCCTTTTCCATGGTTATTCTATTGGAAAAGAACGAGTTTTGGACAACTACCTTTCATTCTTGCCAAACTCTTTGCAGACCTCCGTGCAAGCTTTAGAACAAGATTTTGGATGTTTTCTTTCCTGTCAGAGTTTCTCTTTGCAAGATATGGTGGAAAAGCTTTTTGCTGAGTGTAGAGCGGCAAGACACGCAGAAGACGCAGATACGCAGCTCTCCGAAGCTAAGTGCCGGTACGGGCTTCTTTCGGCACAAACCGCTCTCAGGAGCTCCCTGCGCTCGCCACAATGCTCTGTGTGCGAAGAAGCCGCTTCTTCGCCTCCCGGGGAATCGGCGAGCGGCAGCTTCCCAAAGGCGAAGATGCAAGCTGCAGCACACAGGCACAGTGTGGGCAGCCTTCAGACTTAGAGAAAACAGTACTTTACCACTCTCCTGCCTTTTCCATGGTTTTTATATTGGAAAAGAACGAGTTTTGGACAACTACCTTTCATTCTTGCCAAACTCTTTGCAGACCTCCGTGCAAGCTTTAGAACAAGATTTTGGATGTTTTCTTTCCTGGCAGAGTTTCTCTTTGCAAGATTCTGTGGAAAAGCTTTTTGCTGAGTGTAGAGCGGCAAGACACGCAGAAGACGCAGATACGCAGCTCTCCGAAGCTAAGTGCCGGTCCCGGGCTTCTTTCGGCACAAACCGCTCTCAGGAGCTCCCTGCGCTCGCCACAATGCTCTGTGTGCGAAGAAGCCGCTTCTTCGCCTCCAGGAGAATCGGCGAGCGGCAGCTTCCCAAAGGCGAAGATGCAAGCTGCACCACACAGGCACAGTGTGGGCAGCCTTCAGACTTAGAGAAAACAGTACTTTACCACTCTCCTGCCTTTTCCATGGTTATTATATTGGAAAAGAACGAGTTTTGGACAACTACCTTTCATTCTTGCCAAACTCTTTGCAGACCTCCGTGCAAGCTTTAGAACAAGATTTTGGATGTTTTCTTTCCTGGCAGAGTTTCTCTTTGCAAGATTCTGTGGAAAAGCTTTTTGCTGAGTGTAGAGCGGCAAGACACGCAGAAGACGCAGATACGCAGCTCTCCGAAGCTAAGTGCCGGTCCCGGGCTTCTTTCGGCACAAACCGCTCTCAGGTGCTCCCTGCGCTCGCCACAATGCTCTGTGTGCGAAGAAGCCGCTTCTTCGCCTCCGGGAGAATCGGCGAGCGGCAGCTTCCCAAAGGCGAAGATGCAAGCTGCAGCACACAGGCACAGTGTGGGCAGCCTTCAGACTTAGAGAAAACAGTACTTTACCACTCTCCTGCCTTTTCCATGGTTCTTATATTGGAAAAGAACGAGTTTTGGACAACTACCTTTCATTCTTGCCAAACTCTTTGCAGACCTCCGTGCAAGCTTTAGAACAAGATTTTGGATGTTTTCTTTCCTGGCAGAGTTTCTCTTTGCAAGATATGGTGGAAAAGCTTTTTGCTGAGTGTAGAGTGGCAAGACACGCAGAAGACGCAGATACGCAGCTCTCCGAAGCTAAGTGCCGGTCCCGGGCTTCTTTCGGCACAAACCGCTCTCAGGAGCTCCCCGCGCTCGCCACAATGCTCTGTGTGCGAAGAAGCCGCTTCTTCGCCTCCGGGAGAATCGGCGAGCGGCAGCTTCCCAAAGGCGAAGATGCAAGCTGCACCACACAGGCACAGTGTGGGCAGCCTTCAGACTTAGAGAAAACAGTACTTTACCACTCTCCTGCCTTTTCCATGGTTATTCTATTGGAAAAGAACGAGTTTTGGACAACTACCTTTCATTCTTGCCAAACTCTTTGCAGACCTCCGTGCAAGCTTTAGAACAAGATTTTGGATGTTTTCTTTCCTGGCAGAGTTTCTCTTTGCAAGATATGCTGGAAAAGCTTTTTGCTGAGTGTAGAGCGGCAAGACACGCAGAAGACGCAGATACGCAGCTCTCCGAAGCTAAGTGCCGGTTCCGGGCTTCTTTCGGCACAAACCGCTCTCAGGAGCTCCCTGCGCTCGCCACAATGCTCTGTGTGCGAAGAAGCCGCTTCTTCGCCTCCGGGAGAATCGGCGAGCGGCAGCTTCCCAAAGGCGAAGATGCAAGCCGCACCATGCAGGCACAGTGTGGGCAGCCTTCAGACTTAGAGAAAACAGTACTTTACCACTCTCCTGCCTTTTCCATGGTTCTTATATTGGAAAAGAACGAGTTTTGGACAACTACCTTTCATTCTTGCCAAACTCTTTGCAGACCTCCGTGCAAGCTTTAGAACAAGATTTTGGATGTTTTCTTTCCTGGCAGAGTTTCTCTTTGCAAGATATGGTGGAAAAGCTTTTTGCTGAGTGTAGAGCGGCAAGACACGCAGAAGACGCAGATACGCAGCTCTCCGAAGCTAAGTGCCGGTCCCGGGCTTCTTTCGGCACAAACCGCTCTCAGGAGCTCCCTGCGCTCGCCACAATGCTCTGTGTGCGAAGAAGCCGCTTCTTCGCCTCCGGGAGAATCGGCGAGCGGCAGCTTCCCAAAGGCGAAGATGCAAGCCGCACCACACAGGCACAGTGTGGGCAGCCTTCAGACTTAGAGAAACCAGTACTTTACCACTCTCCTGCCTTTTCCATGGTTATTCTATTGGAAAAGAACGAGTTTTGGACAACTACCTTTCATTCTTGCCAAACTCTTTGCTGACCTCCGTGCAAGCTTTAGAACAAGATTTTGGATGTTTTCTTTCCTGGCAGAGTTTCTCTTTGCAAGATATGGTGGAAAAGCTTTTTGCTGAGTGTAGAGCGGCAAGACACGCAGAAGACGCAGATACGCAGCTCTCCGAAGCTAAGTGCCGGTCCCGGGCTTCTTTCGGCACAAACCGCTCTCAGGAGCTCCCTGCCCTCGCCACAATGCTCTGTGTGCGAAGAAGCCGCTTCTTCGCCTCCGGGAGAATCGGCGAGCGGCAGCTTCCCAAAGGCGAAGATGCAGGCCGCACCATGCAGGCACAGTGTGGGCAGCCTTCAGACTTAGAGAAACCAGTACTTTACCACTCTCCTGCCTTTTCCATGGTTATTCTATTGGAAAAGAACGAGTTTTGGACAACTACCTTTCATTCTTGCCAAACTCTTTGCAGACCTCCGTGCAAGCTTTAGAACAAGATTTTGGATGTTTTCTTTCCTGGCAGAGTTTCTCTTTGCAAGATATGGTGGAAAAGCTTTTTGCTGAGTGTAGAGCGGCAAGACACGCAGAAGACGCAGATACGCAGCTCTCCGAAGCTAAGTGCCGGTCCCGGGCTTCTTTCGGCACAAACCACTCTCAGGAGCTCCCTGCGCTCGCCACAATGCTCTGTGTGCGCAAAGAAGCCGCTTCTTCGCCTCCGGGAGAATCGGCGAGCGGCAGCTTCCCAAAGGCGAAGATGCAAGCTGCACCACACAGGCACAGTGTGGGCAGCCTTCAGACTTAGAGAAAACAGTACTTTACCACTCTCCTGCCTTTTCCATGGTTATTCTATTGGAAAAGAACGAGTTTTGGACAACTACCTTTCATTCTTGCCAAACTCTTTGCAGACCTCCGTGCAAGCTTTAGAACAAGATTTTGGATGTTTTCTTTCCTGTCAGAGTTTCTCTTTGCAAGATATGGTGGAAAAGCTTTTTGCTGAGTGTAGAGCGGCAAGACACGCAGAAGACGCAGATACGCAGCTCTCCGAAGCTAAGTGCCGGTACGGGCTTCTTTCGGCACAAACCGCTCTCAGGAGCTCCCTGCGCTCGCCACAATGCTCTGTGTGCGAAGAAGCCGCTTCTTCGCCTCCCGGGGAATCGGCGAGCGGCAGCTTCCCAAAGGCGAAGATGCAAGCTGCAGCACACAGGCACAGTGTGGGCAGCCTTCAGACTTAGAGAAAACAGTACTTTACCACTCTCCTGCCTTTTCCATGGTTATTCTATTGGAAAAGAACGAGTTTTGGACAACTACCTTTCATTCTTGCCAAACTCTTTGCAGACCTCCGTGCAAGCTTTAGAACAAGATTTTGGATGTTTTCTTTCCTGGCAGAGTTTCTCTTTGCAAGATATGGGGGAAAAGCTTTTTGCTGAGTGTTGAGCGGCAAGACACGCAGAAGACGCAGATACGCAGCTCTCCGAAGCTAAGTGCCGGTCCCGGGCTTCTTTCGGCACAAACCGCTCTCAGGAGCTCCCTGCGCTCGCCACAATGCTCTGTGTGCGAAGAAGGCGCTTCTTCGCCTCCGGGAGAATCGGCGAGCGGCAGCTTCCCAAAGGCGAAGATGCAAGCTGCACCACACAGGCACAGTGTGGGCAGCCTTCAGACTTAGAGAAACCAGTACTTTACCACTCTCCTGCCTTTTCCATTGTTATTATATTGGAAAAGAACGAGTTTTGGACAACTACCTTTCATTCTTGCCAAACTCTTTGCAGACCTCCGTGCAAGCTTTAGAACAAGATTTTGGATGTTTTCTTTCCTGGCAGAGTTTCTCATTGCAAGATATGGTGGAAAAGCTTTTTGCTGAGTGTAGAGCGGCAAGACACGCAGAAGACGCAGATACGCAGCTCTCCGAAGCTAAGTGCCGGTCCCGGGCTTCTTTCGGCACAAACCGCTCTCAGGAGCTCCCTGCGCTCGCCACAATGCTCTGTGTGCGAAGAAGCCGCTTCTTCGCCTCCGGGAGAATCGGCGAGCGGCAGCTTCCCAAAGGCGAAGATGCAAGCCGCACCATGCAGGCAGAGTGGGCAGCCTTCAGACTTAGAGAAAACAGTACTTTACCACTCTCCTGCCTTTTCCATGGTTATTCTATTGGAAAAGAACGAGTTTTGGACAACTACCTTTCATTCTTGCCAAACTCTTTGCAGACCTCCGTGCAAGCTTTAGAACAAGATTTTGGATGTTTTCTTTCCTGGCAGAGTTTCTCTTTGCAAGATATGCTGGAAAAGCTTTTTGCTGAGTGTAGAGCGGCAAGACACGCAGAAGACGCAGATACGCAGCTCTCCGAAGCTAAGTGCCGGTCCCGGGCTTCTTTCGGCACAAACCGCTCTCAGGAGCTCCCTGCGCTCGCCACAATGCTCTGTGTGCGAAGAAGCCGCTTCTTCGCCTCCGGGAGAATCGGCGAGCGGCAGCTTCCCAAAGGCGAAGATGCAAGCTGCAGCACACAGGCACAGTGTGGGCAGCCTTCAGACTTAGAGAAACCAGTACTTTACCACTCTCCTGCCTTTTCCATTGTTATTATATTGGAAAAGAACGAGTTTTGGACAACTACCTTTCATTCTTGCCAAACTCTTTGCAGACCTCCGTGCAAGCTTTAGAACAAGATTTTGGATGTTTTCTTTCCTGGCAGAGTTTCTCTTTGCAAGATATGGTGGAAAAGCTTTTTGCTGAGTGTAGAGCGGCAAGACACGCAGAAGACGCAGATACGCAGCTCTCCGAAGCTAAGTGCCGGTCCCGGGCTTCTTTCGGCACAAACCGCTCTCAGGAGCTCCCTGCGCTCGCCACAATGCTCTGTGTGCGAAGAAGCCGCTTCTTCGCCTCCGGGAGAATCGGCGAGCGGCAGCTTCCCAAAGGCGAAGATGCAAGCCGCACCATGCAGGCAGAGTGGGCAGCATTCAGACTTAGAGAAAACAGTACTTTACCACTCTCCTGCCTTTTCCATTGTTATTATATTGGAAAAGAACGAGTTTTGGACAGTACCTTTCATTCTTGCCAAACTCTTTGCAGACCTCCGTGCAAGCTTTAGAACAAGATTTTGGATGTTTTCTTTCCTGGCAGAGTTTCTCTTTGCAAGATAGGGTGGAAAAGCTTTTTGCTGAGTGTTGAGCGGCAAGACACGCAGAAGACGCAGATACGCAGCTCTCCGAAGCTAAGTGCCGGTCCACGGCTTCTTTCGGCAGAAGCCGCTCTTAGGTGCTCACCGCGACCGGCCCAATGCTCTGTGTGCGAAGAAGCCGCTTCTTCGCCTCCGGGAGAATCGGCGAGCGGCAGCTTCCCAAAGGCGAAGATGCAAGCCGCACCATGCAGGCACAGTGTGGGCAGCATTCAGACTTAGAGAAACCAGTACTTTACCACTCTCCTGCCTTTTCCATTGTTATTATATTGGAAAGGAACGAGTTTTGGACAACTACCTGTCATTCATGCCAAACTCTTTGCAGACCTCCGTGCAAGCTTTAGAACAAGATTTTGGATGTTTTCTTTCCTGGCAGAATTTCTCTTTGCAAGATATGGTGGAAAAGCTTTTTGCTGAGTGTTGAGCGGCAAGACACGCAGAAGACGCAGATACGCAGCTCTCCGAAGCTAAGTGCCGGTACGGGCTTCTTTCGGCACAAACCGCTCTCAGGAGCTCCCTGCGCTCGCCACAATGCTCTGTGTGCGAAGAAGCCGCTTCTTCGCCTCCCGGGGAATCGGCGAGCGGCAGCTTCCCAAAGGCGAAGATGCAAGCTGCAGCACACAGGCACAGTGTGGGCAGCCTTCAGACTTAGAGAAAACAGTACTTTACCACTCTCCTGCCTTTTCCATGGTTATTCTATTGGAAAAGAACGAGTTTTGGACAACTACCTTTCATTCTTGCCAAACTCTTTGCAGACCTCCGTGCAAGCTTTAGAACAAGATTTTGGATGTTTTCTTTCCTGGCAGAGTTTCTCTTTGCAAGATATGCTGGAAAAGCTTTTTGCTGAGTGTAGAGCGGCAAGACACGCAGAAGACGCAGATACGCAGCTCTCCGAAGCTAAGTGCCGGTCCCGGGCTTCTTTCGGCACAAACCGCTCTCAGGAGCTCCCTGCGCTCGCCACAATGCTCTGTGTGCGAAGAAGCCGCTTCTTCGCCTCCGGGAGAATCGGCGAGCGGCAGCTTCCCAAAGGCGAAGATGCAAGCTGCACCACACAGGCACAGTGTGGGCAGCCTTCAGACTTAGAGAAACCAGTACTTTACCACTCTCCTGCCTTTTCCATGGTTCTTATATTGGAAAAGAACGAGTTTTGGACAACTACCTTTCATTCTTGCCAAACTCTTTGCAGACCTCCGTGCAAGCTTTAGAACAAGATTTTGGATGTTTTCTTTCCTGGCAGAGTTTCTCTTTGCAAGATATGGTGGAAAAGCTTTTTGCTGAGTGTAGAGTGGCAAGACACGCAGAAGACGCAGATACGCAGCTCTCCGAAGCTAAGTGCCGGTCCCGGGCTTCTTTCGGCACAAACCGCTCTCAGGAGCTCCCCGCGCTCGCCACAATGCTCTGTGTGCGAAGAAGCCGCTTCTTCGCCTCCGGGAGAATCGGCGAGCGGCAGCTTCCCAAAGGCGAAGATGCAAGCTGCACCACACAGGCACAGTGTGGGCAGCCTTCAGACTTAGAGAAAACAGTACTTTACCACTCTCCTGCCTTTTCCATGGTTATTCTATTGGAAAAGAACGAGTTTTGGACAACTACCTTTCATTCTTGCCAAACTCTTTGCAGACCTCCGTGCAAGCTTTAGAACAAGATTTTGGATGTTTTCTTTCCTGGCAGAGTTTCTCTTTGCAAGATATGCTGGAAAAGCTTTTTGCTGAGTGTAGAGCGGCAAGACACGCAGAAGACGCAGATACGCAGCTCTCCGAAGCTAAGTGCCGGTTCCGGGCTTCTTTCGGCACAAACCGCTCTCAGGAGCTCCCTGCGCTCGCCACAATGCTCTGTGTGCGAAGAAGCCGCTTCTTCGCCTCCGGGAGAATCGGCGAGCGGCAGCTTCCCAAAGGCGAAGATGCAAGCCGCACCATGCAGGCACAGTGTGGGCAGCCTTCAGACTTAGAGAAAACAGTACTTTACCACTCTCCTGCCTTTTCCATGGTTCTTATATTGGAAAAGAACGAGTTTTGGACAACTACCTTTCATTCTTGCCAAACTCTTTGCAGACCTCCGTGCAAGCTTTAGAACAAGATTTTGGATGTTTTCTTTCCTGGCAGAGTTTCTCTTTGCAAGATATGGTGGAAAAGCTTTTTGCTGAGTGTAGAGCGGCAAGACACGCAGAAGACGCAGATACGCAGCTCTCCGAAGCTAAGTGCCGGTCCCGGGCTTCTTTCGGCACAAACCGCTCTCAGGAGCTCCCTGCGCTCGCCACAATGCTCTGTGTGCGAAGAAGCCGCTTCTTCGCCTCCGGGAGAATCGGCGAGCGGCAGCTTCCCAAAGGCGAAGATGCAAGCCGCACCACACAGGCACAGTGTGGGCAGCCTTCAGACTTAGAGAAACCAGTACTTTACCACTCTCCTGCCTTTTCCATGGTTATTCTATTGGAAAAGAACGAGTTTTGGACAACTACCTTTCATTCTTGCCAAACTCTTTGCTGACCTCCGTGCAAGCTTTAGAACAAGATTTTGGATGTTTTCTTTCCTGGCAGAGTTTCTCTTTGCAAGATATGGTGGAAAAGCTTTTTGCTGAGTGTAGAGCGGCAAGACACGCAGAAGACGCAGATACGCAGCTCTCCGAAGCTAAGTGCCGGTCCCGGGCTTCTTTCGGCACAAACCGCTCTCAGGAGCTCCCTGCCCTCGCCACAATGCTCTGTGTGCGAAGAAGCCGCTTCTTCGCCTCCGGGAGAATCGGCGAGCGGCAGCTTCCCAAAGGCGAAGATGCAGGCCGCACCATGCAGGCACAGTGTGGGCAGCCTTCAGACTTAGAGAAACCAGTACTTTACCACTCTCCTGCCTTTTCCATGGTTATTCTATTGGAAAAGAACGAGTTTTGGACAACTACCTTTCATTCTTGCCAAACTCTTTGCAGACCTCCGTGCAAGCTTTAGAACAAGATTTTGGATGTTTTCTTTCCTGGCAGAGTTTCTCTTTGCAAGATATGGTGGAAAAGCTTTTTGCTGAGTGTAGAGCGGCAAGACACGCAGAAGACGCAGATACGCAGCTCTCCGAAGCTAAGTGCCGGTCCCGGGCTTCTTTCGGCACAAACCACTCTCAGGAGCTCCCTGCGCTCGCCACAATGCTCTGTGTGCGCAAAGAAGCCGCTTCTTCGCCTCCGGGAGAATCGGCGAGCGGCAGCTTCCCAAAGGCGAAGATGCAAGCTGCACCACACAGGCACAGTGTGGGCAGCCTTCAGACTTAGAGAAAACAGTACTTTACCACTCTCCTGCCTTTTCCATGGTTATTCTATTGGAAAAGAACGAGTTTTGGACAACTACCTTTCATTCTTGCCAAACTCTTTGCAGACCTCCGTGCAAGCTTTAGAACAAGATTTTGGATGTTTTCTTTCCTGTCAGAGTTTCTCTTTGCAAGATATGGTGGAAAAGCTTTTTGCTGAGTGTAGAGCGGCAAGACACGCAGAAGACGCAGATACGCAGCTCTCCGAAGCTAAGTGCCGGTACGGGCTTCTTTCGGCACAAACCGCTCTCAGGAGCTCCCTGCGCTCGCCACAATGCTCTGTGTGCGAAGAAGCCGCTTCTTCGCCTCCCGGGGAATCGGCGAGCGGCAGCTTCCCAAAGGCGAAGATGCAAGCTGCAGCACACAGGCACAGTGTGGGCAGCCTTCAGACTTAGAGAAAACAGTACTTTACCACTCTCCTGCCTTTTCCATGGTTATTCTATTGGAAAAGAACGAGTTTTGGACAACTACCTTTCATTCTTGCCAAACTCTTTGCAGACCTCCGTGCAAGCTTTAGAACAAGATTTTGGATGTTTTCTTTCCTGGCAGAGTTTCTCTTTGCAAGATATGGGGGAAAAGCTTTTTGCTGAGTGTTGAGCGGCAAGACACGCAGAAGACGCAGATACGCAGCTCTCCGAAGCTAAGTGCCGGTCCCGGGCTTCTTTCGGCACAAACCGCTCTCAGGAGCTCCCTGCGCTCGCCAC
Source organism: Molothrus aeneus (assembly GCF_037042795.1). Lineage (NCBI taxonomy): Eukaryota > Metazoa > Chordata > Aves > Passeriformes > Icteridae > Molothrus > Molothrus aeneus. The sequence continues at coordinate 64,972 of NW_027098789.1, forward strand.
AATGCTCTGTGTGCGAAGAAGGCGCTTCTTCGCCTCCGGGAGAATCGGCGAGCGGCAGCTTCCCAAAGGCGAAGATGCAAGCTGCACCACACAGGCACAGTGTGGGCAGCCTTCAGACTTAGAGAAACCAGTACTTTACCACTCTCCTGCCTTTTCCATTGTTATTATATTGGAAAAGAACGAGTTTTGGACAACTACCTTTCATTCTTGCCAAACTCTTTGCAGACCTCCGTGCAAGCTTTAGAACAAGATTTTGGATGTTTTCTTTCCTGGCAGAGTTTCTCATTGCAAGATATGGTGGAAAAGCTTTTTGCTGAGTGTAGAGCGGCAAGACACGCAGAAGACGCAGATACGCAGCTCTCCGAAGCTAAGTGCCGGTCCCGGGCTTCTTTCGGCACAAACCGCTCTCAGGAGCTCCCTGCGCTCGCCACAATGCTCTGTGTGCGAAGAAGCCGCTTCTTCGCCTCCGGGAGAATCGGCGAGCGGCAGCTTCCCAAAGGCGAAGATGCAAGCCGCACCATGCAGGCAGAGTGGGCAGCCTTCAGACTTAGAGAAAACAGTACTTTACCACTCTCCTGCCTTTTCCATGGTTATTCTATTGGAAAAGAACGAGTTTTGGACAACTACCTTTCATTCTTGCCAAACTCTTTGCAGACCTCCGTGCAAGCTTTAGAACAAGATTTTGGATGTTTTCTTTCCTGGCAGAGTTTCTCTTTGCAAGATATGCTGGAAAAGCTTTTTGCTGAGTGTAGAGCGGCAAGACACGCAGAAGACGCAGATACGCAGCTCTCCGAAGCTAAGTGCCGGTCCCGGGCTTCTTTCGGCACAAACCGCTCTCAGGAGCTCCCTGCGCTCGCCACAATGCTCTGTGTGCGAAGAAGCCGCTTCTTCGCCTCCGGGAGAATCGGCGAGCGGCAGCTTCCCAAAGGCGAAGATGCAAGCTGCAGCACACAGGCACAGTGTGGGCAGCCTTCAGACTTAGAGAAACCAGTACTTTACCACTCTCCTGCCTTTTCCATTGTTATTATATTGGAAAAGAACGAGTTTTGGACAACTACCTTTCATTCTTGCCAAACTCTTTGCAGACCTCCGTGCAAGCTTTAGAACAAGATTTTGGATGTTTTCTTTCCTGGCAGAGTTTCTCTTTGCAAGATATGGTGGAAAAGCTTTTTGCTGAGTGTAGAGCGGCAAGACACGCAGAAGACGCAGATACGCAGCTCTCCGAAGCTAAGTGCCGGTCCCGGGCTTCTTTCGGCACAAACCGCTCTCAGGAGCTCCCTGCGCTCGCCACAATGCTCTGTGTGCGAAGAAGCCGCTTCTTCGCCTCCGGGAGAATCGGCGAGCGGCAGCTTCCCAAAGGCGAAGATGCAAGCCGCACCATGCAGGCAGAGTGGGCAGCATTCAGACTTAGAGAAAACAGTACTTTACCACTCTCCTGCCTTTTCCATTGTTATTATATTGGAAAAGAACGAGTTTTGGACAGTACCTTTCATTCTTGCCAAACTCTTTGCAGACCTCCGTGCAAGCTTTAGAACAAGATTTTGGATGTTTTCTTTCCTGGCAGAGTTTCTCTTTGCAAGATAGGGTGGAAAAGCTTTTTGCTGAGTGTTGAGCGGCAAGACACGCAGAAGACGCAGATACGCAGCTCTCCGAAGCTAAGTGCCGGTCCACGGCTTCTTTCGGCAGAAGCCGCTCTTAGGTGCTCACCGCGACCGGCCCAATGCTCTGTGTGCGAAGAAGCCGCTTCTTCGCCTCCGGGAGAATCGGCGAGCGGCAGCTTCCCAAAGGCGAAGATGCAAGCCGCACCATGCAGGCACAGTGTGGGCAGCATTCAGACTTAGAGAAACCAGTACTTTACCACTCTCCTGCCTTTTCCATTGTTATTATATTGGAAAGGAACGAGTTTTGGACAACTACCTGTCATTCATGCCAAACTCTTTGCAGACCTCCGTGCAAGCTTTAGAACAAGATTTTGGATGTTTTCTTTCCTGGCAGAATTTCTCTTTGCAAGATATGGTGGAAAAGCTTTTTGCTGAGTGTTGAGCGGCAAGACACGCAGAAGACGCAGATACGCAGCTCTCCGAAGCTAAGTGCCGGTACGGGCTTCTTTCGGCACAAACCGCTCTCAGGAGCTCCCTGCGCTCGCCACAATGCTCTGTGTGCGAAGAAGCCGCTTCTTCGCCTCCCGGGGAATCGGCGAGCGGCAGCTTCCCAAAGGCGAAGATGCAAGCTGCAGCACACAGGCACAGTGTGGGCAGCCTTCAGACTTAGAGAAAACAGTACTTTACCACTCTCCTGCCTTTTCCATGGTTATTCTATTGGAAAAGAACGAGTTTTGGACAACTACCTTTCATTCTTGCCAAACTCTTTGCAGACCTCCGTGCAAGCTTTAGAACAAGATTTTGGATGTTTTCTTTCCTGGCAGAGTTTCTCTTTGCAAGATATGCTGGAAAAGCTTTTTGCTGAGTGTAGAGCGGCAAGACACGCAGAAGACGCAGATACGCAGCTCTCCGAAGCTAAGTGCCGGTCCCGGGCTTCTTTCGGCACAAACCGCTCTCAGGAGCTCCCTGCGCTCGCCACAATGCTCTGTGTGCGAAGAAGCCGCTTCTTCGCCTCCGGGAGAATCGGCGAGCGGCAGCTTCCCAAAGGCGAAGATGCAAGCTGCACCACACAGGCACAGTGTGGGCAGCCTTCAGACTTAGAGAAACCAGTACTTTACCACTCTCCTGCCTTTTCCATTGTTATTATATTGGAAAAGAACGAGTTTTGGACAACTACCTTTCATTCTTGCCAAACTCTTTGCAGACCTCCGTGCAAGCTTTAGAACAAGATTTTGGATATTTTCTTTCCTGGCAGAGTTTCTCTTTGCAAGATATGCTGGAAAAGCTTTTTGCTGAGTGTAGAGCGGCAAGACACGCAGAAGACGCAGATACGCAGCTCTCCGAAGCTAAAAGTGCCGGTCCACGGCTTTTTTCGGCACAAACCGCTCTCAGGAGCTCCCTGCGCTCGCCACAATGCTCTGTGTGCGCAAAGAAGCCGCTTCTGCGCCTCCGGGAGAATCGGTGAGCGGCAGCTTCCCAAAGGCGAAGATGCAAGCCGCACCATGCAGGCACAGTGTGGGCAGCATTCAGACTTAGAGAAAACAGTACTTTACCACTCTCCTGCCTTTTCCATGGTTATTCTATTGGAAAAGAACGAGTTTTGGACAACTACCTTTCATTCTTGCCAAACTCTTTGCAGACCTCCGTGCAAGCTTTAGAACAAGATTTTGGATGTTTTCTTTCCTGGCAGAGTTTCTCTGTGCAAGATATGGTGGAAAAGCTTTTTGCTGAGTGTAGAGCGGCAAGACACGCAGAAGACGCAGATACGCAGCTCTCCGAAGCTAAAAGTGCCGGTCCACGGCTTTTTTCGGCAGAAGCCGCTCTTAGGTGCTCACCGCGACCGGCCCAATGCTCTGTGTGCGAAGAAGCCGCTTCTTCGCCTCCGGGAGAATCGGCGAGCGGCAGCTTCCCAAAGGCGAAGATGCAAGCCGCACCATGCAGGCACAGTGTGGGCAGCATTCAGACTTAGAGAAACCAGTACTTTACCACTCTCCTGCCTTTTCCATTGTTATTATATTGGAAAAGAACGAGTTTTGGACAACTACCTTTCATTCTTGCCAAACTCTTTGCAGACCTCCGTGCAAGCTTTAGAACAAGATTTTGGATGTTTTCTTTCCTGGCAGAGTTTCTCTTTGCAAGATATGGTGGAAAAGCTTTTTGCTGACTGTTGAGCGGCAAGACACGCAGAAGACGCAGATACGCAGCTCTCCGAAGCTAAAAGTGCCAGGTCCCGGGATTCTTTCGGCAGAAGCCGCTCTTAGGTGCTCACCGCGACCGACCCAATGCTCTGTGTGCGCAAAGAAGCCGCTTCTTCGCCTCTGGGAGAATCGGCGAGCGGCAGCTTCCCAAAGAAGAAGATGCAAGCCGCACCATGCAGGCACAGTGTGGGCAGCATTCAGACTTAGAGAAACCAGTACTTTACCACTCTCCTGCCTTTTCCATTGTTAGTATATTGGAAAAGAACGAGTTTTGGACAACTACCTTTCATTCTTGCCAAACTCTTTGCAGACCTCCGTGCAAGCTTTAGAACAAGATTTTGGATGTTTTCTTTCCTGGCAGAGTTTCTCTTTGCAAGATATGGTGGAAAAGCTTTTTGCTGAGTGTTGAGCGGCAAGACACGCAGAAGACGCAGATACGCAGCTCTCCGAAGCTAAGTGCCGGTCCCGGGCTTCTTTCGGCACAAACCGCTCTCAGGTGCTCACCGCGACCGGCCCAATGCTCTGTGTGCGAAGAAGCCGCTTCTTCGCCTCCGGGAGAATGGGCGAGCAGCAGCTTCCCAAAGGCGAAGATGCAAGCTGCAGCACACAGGCACAGTGTGGGCAGCCTTCAGACTTAGAGAAAACAGTACTTTACCACTCTCCTGCCTTTTCCATGGTTATTCTATTGGAAAAGAACGAGTTTTGGACAACTACCTTTCATTCTTGCCAAACTCTTTGCAGACCCCCGTGCAAGCTTTAGAACAAGATTTTGGATGTTTTCTTTCCTGGCAGAGTTTCTCTTTGCAAGATATGCTGGAAAAGCTTTTTGCTGAGTGTAGAGCGGCAAGGCACGCAGAAGACGCAGATACCCAGCTCTCCGAAGCTAAGTGCCGGTCCACGGCTTCTTTCGGCACAAACCGCTCTCAGGAGCTCCCTGCGCTCGCAACAATGTTGTACGCAAAGAAGCCGCTTCTTCGCCTCCGGGAGAATCGGCAAGCGGCAGCTTCCCAAAGGCGAAGATGCAAGCCGCACCATGCAGGCACAGTGTAGGCAGCATTCAGACTTAGAGAAACCAGTACTTTACCACTCTCCTGCCTTTCCCATTGTTATTATATTGGAAAAGAACGAGTTTTGGACAACTACCTTTCATTCTTGCAAAACTCTTTGCAGACCTCCGTGCAAGCTTTAGAAAAAGATTTTGGATGTTTTCTTTCCTGGCAGAGTTTCTCTTTGCAAGATATGGTGGAAAAGATTTTTGCTGAATGTTGAGCGGCAAGACACGCAGAAGACGCAGATACGCAGCTCTCCGAAGCTAAGTGCCGGTCCACGGCTTCTTTCGGCAGAAGCCGCTCTTAGGTGCTCACCGCAACCGGAGCAGTGCTCTGTGTGCGCAAAGAAGCCGCTTCTTCGCCTCCGGGAGAATCGGCGAGCGGCAGCTTCCCAAAGGCGAAGATGCAAGCCGCACCATGCAGGCGCAGTGTGGGCAGCATTCAGACTTAGAGAAACCAGTACTTTACCACTCTCCTGCCTTTTCCATTGATATTATATTGGAAAAGAACGAGTTTTGGACAACTACCTTTCATTCTTGCAAAAATCTTTGCAGACCTCCGTGCAAGCTTTAGAACAAGATTTTGGATGTTTTCTTTCCTGGCAGAGTTTCTCTGTGCAAGATATGGTGGAAAAGCTTTTTGCTGAGTGTTGAGCGGCAAGACACGCAGAAGACGCAGATACGCAGCTCTCCGAAGCTAAGTGCCGGTCCACGGCTTCTTTCGGCAGAAGCCCCTCTTAGGTGCTCACCGCGACCGGCCCAATGCTCTGTGTGCGCAAAGAAGCCGCTTCTTCGCCTCCGGGAGAATCGGCGAGCGGCAGCTTCCCAAAGGCCAAGATGCAAGCCGCACCATGCAGGCACAGTGTGGGCAGCATTCAGACTTAGAGAAACCAGTACTTTACCACTCTCCTGCCTTTTCCATTGTTATTATATTCGAAAAGAATGAGTTTTGGACATCTACCTTTCATTCTTGCCAAACTCTTTGCAGACCTCCGTGCAAGCTTTAGAACAAGATTTTGGATGTTTTCTTTCCTGGCAGAGTTTCTCTTTGCAAGAGAAGGTGGAAAAGCTTTTTGCTGAGTGCTGAGCGGCAAGACACGCAGAAGACGCAGATACGCATCTCTCCGAAGCTAAGTGCCGGTCCACGGCTTCTTTCGGCAGAAGCCGCTCTTTGGTGCTCACCGCGACCGGCCCAATGCTCTGTGTGCGCAAAGAAGCCGCTTCTTCGCCTCCAGGAGAATCGGCGAGCGGCAGCTTCCCAAAGGCGAAGATGCAAGCTGCACCATGCAGGCACAGTGTGGGCAGCATTCAGACTTAGAGAAACCAGTACTTTACCACTCTCCTGCCTTTTCCATGGTTATTATATTGGAAAAGAATGAGGTTTGGACAACTACCTTTCATTCTTGCAAAACTCTTTGCAGACCTACGTGCAAGCTTTAGAACAAGATTTTGGATGTTTTCTTTCCTGGCAGAGTTTCTCTTTGCAAGATAGGGTGGAAAAGCTTTTTGCTGAGTGTTGAGCGACAAGACACGCAGAAGACGCAGATACGCAGCTCTCCGAAGCTAAGTGCTGGTCCACGGCTTCTTTCGGCAGAAGCCGCTCTTAGGTGCTCACCGCGACCGGCCCAATGCTCTGTGTGCGCAAAGAAGCCGCTTCTCCTCCTCCGAGAGAATCGGCGAGTGGCAGCTTCCCAAAGGCGAAGATGCAAGCCGCACCATGCAGGCACAGTGTGGGCAGCATTCAGACTTAGAGAAACCAGTACTTTACCACTCTCCTGCCTTTTCCATTGTTATTATATTGGAAAAGAACGAGTTTTGGACAACTACCTTTCATTCTTGCCAAACTCTTTGCAGACCTCCGTGCAAGATTTAGAACAAGATTTTGGATGTTTTCTTTACTGGCAGAGTTTCTCTTTGCAAGATAGGGTGGAAAAGCTTTTTGCTGAGTGTAGAGCGGCAAGACACGCAGAAGACGCAGATACACAGCTCTCTGAAGCTAAGTGCCGGTCCACGGCTTCTTTCGGCACAAACCGCTCTCAGGAGCTCCCTGCGCTCGCCACAATGTTGTGCGCAAAGAAGCCGCATCTTCGCCTCCGGGAGAATCGGCGAGCGGCAGCTTCCCAAAGGCGAAGATGCAAGCCGCACCATGCAGGCACAGTGTGGGCAGCATTCAGACTTAGAGAAACCAGTACTTTACCACTCTCCTGCCTTTTCCATTGTTATTATATTGGAAAAGAACGAGTTTTGGAGAAGTACCTTTCATTCTTGCAAAACTCTTTGCAGACCTCCGTGCAAGCTTTAGAACAAGATTTTGGATGTTTTCTTTCCTGGCAGAGTTTCTCTTTGCAAGATATGGTGGAAAAGCTTTTTGCTGAGTGTTGAGCGGCAAGACACGCAGAAGACGCAGATACGCAGCTCTCCGAAGCTAAGTGCCGGTCCACGGCTTCTTTCGGCAGAAGCCGCTCTTAGGTGCTCACCGCGACCGGCCCAATGCTCTGTGTGCGCAAAGAAGCCGCTTCTTCGCCTGCGGGAGAATCGGCGAGCGGCAGCTTCCCAAAGGCGAAGATGCAAGCCGCACCATGCAGGCACAGTGTGGGCAGCATTCAGACTTAGAGAAACCAGTACTTTACCACTCTCCTGCCTTTTCCATTGTTATTATATTGGAAAAGAACGAGTTTTGGACAACTACCTTTCATTCTTGCCAAACTCTTTGCAGACCTCCGTGCAAGCTTTAGAACAAGATTTTGGATGTTTTCTTTCCTGGCAGAGTTTCTCTTTGCAAGATATGGTGGAAAAGCTTTTTGCTGAGTGTTGAGCGGCAAGACACGCAGAAGACGCAGATACGCAGCTCTCCGAAGCTAAGTGCCGGTCCACGGCTTCTTTCGGCAGAAGCCGCTCTTAGGTGCTCACCGCGACCGGCCCAATGCTCTGTGTGCACAAAGAAGCCGCTTCTTCGCCTCCGGGAGAATCGGCAAGCGGCAGCTTCCCAAAGGCGAAGATGCAAGCCGCACCATGCAGGCACAGTGTGGGCAGCATTCAGACTTAGAGAAACCAGTACTTTACCACTCTCCTGCCTTTTCCATGGTTATTATATTGGAAAAGAATGAGTTTTGGACAACTACCTTTCATTCTTGCAAAACTCTTTGCAGACCTCCGTGCAAGCTTTAGAACAAGATTTTGGATGTTTTCTTTCCTGGCAGAGTTTCTCTTTGCAAGATATGGTGGAAAAGCTTTTTGCTGAGTGTTGAGCGGCAAGACACGCAGAAGACGCAGATACGCAGCTCTCCGATGCTAAGTGCCGGTCCACGGCTTTTTTCGGCAGAAGCCGCTCTTAGGTGCTCACCGCGACCGGCCCAATGCTCTGTGTGCGCAAAGAAGCCGCTTCTTCTCCTCCAGGAGAATCGGCGAGTGGCAGCTTCCCAAAGGCGAAGATGCAAGCCGCACCATGCAGGCACAGTGTGGGCAGCATTCAGACTTAGAGAAACCAGTACTTTACCACTCTCCTGCCTTTTCCATTGTTATTATATTGGAAAAGAACGAGTTTTGGACAACTACCTTTCATTCTTGCCAAACTCTTTGCAGACCTCCGTGCAAGCTTTAGAACAAGATTTTGGATGTTTTCTTTACTGGCAGAGTTTCTCTTTGCAAGATATGGTGGAAAAGCTTTTTGCTGAGTGTTGAGCGGCAAGACACGCAGAAGACGCAGATACGCAGCTCTCTGAAGCTAAGTGCCGGTCCACGGCTTCTTTCGGCACAAACCGCTCTCAGGAGCTCCCTGCGCTCGCCACAATGTTGTGCGCAAAGAAGCCGCATCTTCGCCTCCGGGAGAATCGGCGAGCGGCAGCTTCCCAAAGGCGAAGATGCAAGCCGCACCATGCAGGCACAGTGTGGGCAGCATTCAGACTTAGAGAAACCAGTACTTTACCACTCTCCTGCCTTTTCCATTGTTATTATATTGGAAAAGAACGAGTTTTGGACAACTACCTTTCATTCTTGCCAAACTCTTTGCAGACCTCCGTGCAAGCTTTAGAACAAGATTTTGGATGTTTTCTTTCCTGGCAGAGTTTCTCTTTGCAAGATATGGGGGAAAAGCTTTTTGCTGAGTGTTGAGCGGCAAGACACGCAGAAGACGCAGATACGCAGCTCTCCGAAGCTAAGTGCCGGTCCACGGCTTCTTTCGGCAGAAGCCGCTTTTAGGTGCTCACCGCGACAGGCCCAATGCTCTGTGTGCACAAAGAAGCCGCTTCTTCGCCTCCGGGAGAATCGGCGAGCGGCAGCTTCCCAAAGGCGAAGATGCAAGCCGCACCATGCAGGCACAGTGTGAGCAGCATTCAGACTTAGAGAAACCAGTACTTTACCACTCTCCTGCCTTTTCCATTGTTATTATATACGAAAAGAATGAGTTTTGGACAACTACCTTTCATTCTTGCCAAACTCTTTGCAGACCTCCGTGCAAGCTTTAGAACAAGATTTTGGATGTTTTCTTTCCTGGCAGAGTTTGTCTTTGCAAGATAGGGTGGAAAAGCTTTTTGCTGAGTGTTGAGCGGCAAGACACGCAGAAGACGCAGATACGCAGCTCTCCGAAGCTAAGTGCCGGTCCACGGCTTCTTTCGGCACAAACCGCTCTCAGGAGCTCCCTGCGCTCGCCACAATGTTGCGCGCAAAGAAGCCGCTTCTTCGCCTCCGGGAGAATCGGCGAGTGGCAGCTTCCCAAAGGCGAAGATGCAAGCCGCACCATGCAGGCACAGTGTGGGCAGCATTCAGACTTAGAGAAACCAGTACTTTACCACTCTCCTGCCTTTTCCATTGTTATTATATTCGAAAAGAATGAGTTTTGGACAACTACCTTTCATTCTTGCCAAACTCTTTGCAGACCTCCGTGCAAGCTTTAGAACAAGATTTTGGATGTTTTCTTTCCTGGCAGAGTTTCTCTTTGCAAGAGAAGGTGGAAAAGCTTTTTGCTGAGTGCTGAGCGGCAAGACACGCAGAAGACGCAGATACGCAGCTCTCCGAAGCTAAGTGCCGGTCCACGGCTTCTTTCGGCAGAAGCCGCTCTTTGGTGCTCACCGCGACCGGCCCAATGCTCTGTGTGCGCAAAGAAGCCGCTTCTTCGCCTCCAGGAGAATCGGCGAGCGGCAGCTTCCCAAAGGCGAAGATGCAAGCCGCACCATGCAGGCACAGTGTGGGCAGCATTCAGACTTAGAGAAACCAGAACTTTACCACTCTCCTGCCTTTTCCATTGTTATTATATTCGAAAAGAACGAGTTTTGGACAACTACCTTTCATTCTTGCCAAACTCTTTGCAGACCTCCGTGCAAGCTTTAGAACAAGATTTTGGATGTTTTCTTTCCTGGCAGAGTTTCTCTTTGCAAGATATGGTGGAAAAGCTTTTTGCTGAGTGTTGAGCGGCAAGACACGCAGAAGACGCAGATACGCAGCTCTCCGAAGCTAAGTGCCGGTCCACGGCTTCTTTCGGCAGAAGCCGCTCTTAGGTGCTCACCGCGACCGGCCCAATGCTCTGTGTGCACAAAGAAGCCGCTTCTTCGCCTCCGGGAGAATCGGCAAGGGGCAGCTTCCCAAAGGCGAAGATGCAAGCCGCACCATGCAGGCACAGTGTGGGCAGCATTCAGACATAGAGAAACCAGTACTTTACCACTCTCCTGCCTTTTCCATTGTTATTATATTGGAAAAGAACGAGTTTTGGACAACTACCTTTCATTCTTGCCAAACTCTTTGCAGACCTCCGTGCAAGCTTTAGAACAAGATTTTGGATGTTTTCTTTACTGGCAGAGTTTCTCTTTGCAAGATAGGGTGGAAAAGCTTTTTGCTGAGTGTAGAGCGGCAAGACACGCAGAAGACGCAGATACACAGCTCTCTGAAGCTAAGTGCCGGTCCACGGCTTCTTTCGGCACAAACCGCTCTCAGGAGCTCCCTGCGCTCGCCACAATGTTGTGCGCAAAGAAGCCGCATCTTCGCCTCCGGGAAAATCGGCGAGCGGCAGCTTCCCAAAGGCGAAGATGCAAGCCGCACCATGCAGGCACAGTGTGAGCAGCATTCAGACTTAGAGAAACCAGTACTTTACCACTCTCCTGCCTTTTCCATTGTTATTATATTGGAAAAGAACGAGTTTTGGACAACTACCTTTCATTCTTGCCAAACTCTTTGCAGACCTCCGTGCAAGCTTTAGAACAAGATTTTGGATGTTTTCTTTCCTGGCAGAGTTTCTCTTTGCAAGATATGGTGGAAAAGCTTTTTGCTGAGTGTTGAGCGGCAAGACACGCAGAAGACGCAGATACGCAGCTCTCCGAAGCTAAGTGCCGGTCCACGGCTTCTTTCGGCAGAAGCCGCATTTAGGTGCTCACCGCGACCGGCCCAATGCTCTGTGTGCACAAAGAAGCCGCTTCTTCGCCTCCGGGAGAATCGGCAAGCGGCAGCTTCCCAAAGGCGAAGATGCAAGCCGCACCATGCTGGCACAGTGTGCGCAGCATTCAGACTTAGAGAAACCAGTACTTTACCACTCTCCTGCCTTTTCCATTGTTATTATATTCGAAAAGAATGAGTTTTGGACAACTACCTTTCATTCTTGCCAAACTCTTTGCAGACCTCCGTGCAAGCTTTAGAACAAGATTTTGGATGTTTTCTTTCCTGGCAGAGTTTCTCTTTGCAAGTTAGGGTGGAAAAGCTTTTTGCTGAGTGTTGAGCGGCAAGACACGCAGAAGACGCAGATACGCAGCTCTCCGAAGCTAAGTGCCGGTCCACGGCTTCTTTCGGCAGAAGCCGCTCTTAGGTGCTCACCGCGACCGGCCCAATGCTCTGTGTGCACAAGGAAGCCGCTTCTTCGCCTCCGGGAGAATCGGCGAGCGGCAGCTTCCCAAAGGCGAAGATGCAAGCCGCACCATGCAGGCACAGTGTGGGCAGCATTCAGACTTAGAGAAACCAGTACTTTACCACTCTCCTGCCTTTTCCATGGTTATTATATTGGAAAAGAATGAGTTTTGGACAACTACCTTTCATTCTTGCAAAACTCTTTGCAGACCTCCGTGCAAGCTTTAGAACAAGATTTTGGATGTTTTCTTTCCTGGCAGAGTTTCTCTTTGCAAGACATGGTGGAAAAGCTTTTTGCTGAGTGTTGAGCGGCAAGACACGCAGAAGACGCAGATACGCAGCTCTCCGAAGCTAAGTGCTGGTCCACGGCTTCTTTCGGCAGAAGCCGCTCTTAGGTGCTCACTGCGACCGGCCCTATGCTCTGTGTGCACAAAGAAGCCGCTTCTTCGCCTGCGGGAGAATCGGCGAGCGGCAGCTTCCCAAAGGCGAAGATGCAAGCCGCACCATGCAGGCACAGTGTGGGCAGCATTCAGACTTAGAGAAACCAGTACTTTACCACTCTCCTGCCTTTTCCATTGTTATTATATTGGAAAAGAACGAGTTTTGGACAACTACCTTTCATTCTTGCCAAACTCTTTGCAGACCTCCGTGCAAGCTTTAGAACAAGATTTTGGATGTTTTCTTTCCTGGCAGAGTTTCTCTTTGCAAGATAAGGTGGAAAAGCTTTTTGCTGAGTGTTGAGCGGCAAGACACGCAGAAGACGCAGATACGCAGCTCTCCGAAGCTAAGTGCCGGTCCACGGCTTCTTTCGGCACAAACCGCTCTCAGGAGCTCCCTGCGCTCGCCACAATGTTGTGCGCAAAGAAGCCGCTTCTTCGCCTCCGGGAGAATCGGCGAGCGGCAGCTTCCCAAAGGCGAAGATGCAAGCTGCGCCATGCAGGCACAGTGTGGGCAGCATTCAGACTTAGAGAAACCAGTATTTTACCACTCTCCTGCCTTTTCCATTGTTATTATATTGGAAAAGAACGAGTTTTGGACAAGTACCTTTCATTCTTGCCAAACTCTTTGCAGACCTCCGTGCAAGCTTTAGAACAAGATTTTGGATGTTTTCTTTCCTTGCAGAGTTTCTCTTTGCAAGATATGGTGGAAAAGCTTTTTGCTGAGTGTTGAGCGGCAAGACACGCAGAAGACGCAGATACGCAGCTCTCCGAATCTAAGTGCCGGTCCACGGCTTCTTTCGGCAGAAGCCGCTCTTAGGTGCTCACCGCGACCGGCCCAATGCTCTGTGTGCGCAAAGAAGCCGCTTCTTCGCCTGCGGGAGAATCGGCGAGCGGCAGCTTCCCAAAGGCGAAGATGCAAGCTGCACCATGCAGGCACAGTGTGGGCAGCATTCAGACTTAGAGAAACCAGTACTTTACCACTCTCCTGCCTTTTCCATTGTTATTATATTGGAAAAGAACGAGTTTTGGACAACTACCTTTCATTCTTGCCAAACTCTTTGCAGACCTCCGTGCAAGCTTTAGAACAAGATTTTGGATGTTTTCTTTACTGGCAGAGTTTCTCTTTGCAAGATATGGTGGAAAAGCTTTTTGCTGAGTGTTGAGCGGCAAGACACGCAGAAGACGCAGATACGCAGCTCTCCGAAGCTAAGTGCCGGTCCATGGCTTCTTTCGGCACAAACCGCTCTCAGGAGCTCCCTGCGCTCGCCACAATGTTGCGCGCAAAGAAGCCGCTTCTTCGCCTCCGGGAGAATCGGCGAGTGGCAGCTTCCCAAAGGCGAAGATGCAAGCCGCACCATGCAGGCACAGTGTGGGCAGCATTCAGACTTAGAGAAACCAGTATTTTACCACTCTCCTGCCTTTTCCATTGTTATTATATTGGAAAAGAACGAGTTTTGGACAACTACCTTTCATTCTTGCAAAACTCTTTGCAGACCTCCGTGCAAGCTTTAGAACAAGATTTTGGATGTTTTCTTTCCTTGCAGAGTTTCTCTTTGCAAGATATGGTGGAAAAGCTTTTTGCTGAGTGTTGAGCGGCAAGACACGCAGAAGACGCAGATACGCAGCTCTCCGAATCTAAGTGCCGGTCCACGGCTTCTTTCGGCAGAAGCCGCTCTTAGGTGCTCACCGCGACCGGCCCAATGCTCTGTGTGCGCAAAGAAGCCGCTTCTTCGCCTCCGGGAGAATCGGCGAGCGGCAGCTTCCCAAAGGCGAAGATGCAAGCCGCACCATGCAGGCACAGTGTGGGCAGCATTCAGACTTAGAGAAACCAGTACTTTACCACTCTCCTGCCTTTTCCATTGTTATTATATTGGAAAAGAACGAGTTTTGGACAAGTACCCTTCATTCTTGCCAAACTCTTTGCAGACCTCTGTGCAAGCTTTAGAACAAGATTTTGGATGTTTTCTTTCCTGGCAGAGTTTCTCTTTGCAAGATATGGTGGAAAAGCTTTTTGCAGAGTGTAGAGCGGCAAGACACGCAGAAGACGCAGATACGCAGCTCTCCGAAGCTAAGTGCCGGTCCACGGCTTCTTTCGGCAGAAGCCGCTCTTAGGTGCTCACCGCGACCGGCCCAATGCTCTGTGTGCGCAAAGAAGCCGCTTCTTCGCCTCCGGGAGAATCGGCGAGCGGCAGCTTCCCAAAGGTGAAGATGGAAGCCGCACCATGCAGGCACAGTGTGGGCAGCATTCAGACTTAGAGAAACCAGTACTTTACCACTCTCCTGCCTTTTCCATTGTTATTATATTGGAAAAGAACGAGTTTTGGACAACTACCTTTCATTCTTGCCAAACTCTTTGCAGACCTCCGTGCAAGCTTTAGAACAAGACTTTGGATGTTTTCTTTACTGGCAGAGTTTCTCTTTGCAAGATATGGTGGAAAAGCTTTTTGCTGAGTGTTGAGCGGCAAGACACGCAGAAGACGCAGATACGCAGCTCTCCGAAGCTAAGTGCCGGTCCATGGCTTCTTTCGGCACAAACCGCTCTCAGGAGCTCCCTGCGCTCGCCACAATGTTGCGCGCAAAGAAGCCGCTTCTTCGCCTCCGGGAGAATCGGCGAGTGGCAGCTTCCCAAAGGCGAAGATGCAAGCCGCACCATGCAGGCACAGTGTGGGCAGCATTCAGACTTAGAGAAACCAGTACTTTACCACTCTCCTGCCTTTTCCATTGTTATTATATTGGAAAAGAACGAGTTTTGGACAACTACCTTTCATTCTTGCAAAACTCTTTGCAGACCTCCGTGCAAGCTTTAGAACAAGATTTTGGATGTTTTCTTTCCTGGCAGAGTTTCTCTTTGCAAGATAAGGTGGAAAAGCTTTTTGCTGAGTGTTGAGCGGCAAGACACGCAGAAGACGCAGATACGCAGCTCTCCGAAGCTAAGTGCCGGTCCACGGCTTCTTTCGGCACAAACCGCTCTCAGGAGCTCCCTGCGCTCGCCACAATGTTGTGCGCAAAGAAGCCGCTTCTTCGCCTCCGGGAGAATCGGCGAGCGGCAGCTTCCCAAAGGCGAAGATGCAAGCTGCACCATGCAGGCACAGTGTGGGCAGCATTCAGACTTAGAGAAACCAGTACTTTACCACTCTCCTGCCTTTTCCATTGTTATTATATTGGAAAAGAACGAGTTTTGGACAACTACCTTTCATTCTTGCCAAACTCTTTGCAGACCTCCGTGCAAGCTTTAGAACAAGATTTTGGATGTTTTCTTTCCTGGCAGAGTTTCTCTTTGCAAGATATGGTGGAAAAGCTTTTTGCTGAGTGTTGAGCGGCAAGACACGCAGAAGACGCAGATACGCAGCTCTCCGAAGCTAAGTGCCGGTCCACGGCTTCTTTCGGCAGAAGCCGCTCTTACGTGCTCACCGCGACCGGCCCAATGCTCTGTGTGCGCAAAGAAGCCGCTTCTTCGCCTGCGGGAGAATCGGCGAGCGGCAGCTTCCCAAAGGCGAAGATGCAAGCCGCACCATGCAGGCACAGTGTGGGCAGCATTCAGACTTAGAGAAACCAGTACTTTACCACTCTCCTGCCTTTTCCATTGTTATTATATTGGAAAAGAACGAGTTTTGGACAACTACCTTTCATTCCTGCAAAACTCTTTGCAGACCTCCGTGCAAGCTTTAGAACAAGATTTTGGATGTTTTCTTTCCTGGCAGAGTTTCTCTTTCAAGACATGGTGGAAAAGCTTTTTGCTGAGTGTTGAGCGGCAAGGCACGCAGAAGATGCAGATACGCAGCTCTCCGAAGCTAAGTGCCGGTCCGCAGCTTCTTTCGGCAGAAGCCGCTTTTAGGTGCTCACCGCGACAGGCCCAATGCTCTGTGTGCGCAAAGAAGCCGCTTCTTCGCCTCCGGGAGAATCGGCGAGCGGCAGTTTCCCAAAGGCGAAGATGCAGGCCACACCATGCAGGCACAGTGTGAGCAGCATTCAGACTTAGAGAAACCAGTACTTTACCACTCTCCTGCCTTTTCCATTGTTATTATATTGGAAAAGAACGAGTTTTGGACAACTACCTTTCATTCTTGCCAAACTCTTTGCAGACCTCCGTGCAAGCTTTAGAACAAGATTTTGGATGTTTTCTTTCCTGGCAGAGTTTCTCTTTGCAAGATATGGTGGGAAAGCTTTTTGCTGAGTGTTGAGCGGCAAGACACGCAGAAGACGCAGATACGCAGCTCTCCGAAGCTAAGTGCCGGTCCACGGCTTCTTTCGGCACAAACCGCTCTCAGGAGCTCCCTGCACTCGCCACAATGTTGTGCGCAAAGAAGCCGCTTCTTCGCCTCCGGGAGAATCTGCGAGCGGCAGCTTCCCAAAGGCGAAGATGCAAGCC
Source organism: Molothrus aeneus (assembly GCF_037042795.1). NCBI lineage: Eukaryota > Metazoa > Chordata > Aves > Passeriformes > Icteridae > Molothrus > Molothrus aeneus. The sequence continues at coordinate 81,453 of NW_027098789.1, forward strand.
GCACCATGCAGGCACAGTGTGGGCAGCATTCAGACTTAGAGAAACCAGTACTTTACCACTCTCCTGCCTTTTCCATTGTTATTATATTGGAAAAGAACGAGTTTTGGACAGCTACCTTTCATTCCTGCCAAACTCTTTGCAGACCTCCGTGCAAGCTTTAGAACAAGATTTTGGATGTTTTCTTTCCTGGCAGAGTTTCTCTGTGCAAGATATGGTGGAAAAGCTTTTGCTGAGTGCTGAGCGGCAAGAAACGCAGAAGACGCAGATACGCAGCTCTCCGAAGCTAAAAGTGCCGGTCCACGGCTTCTTTCGGCAGAAGCCGCTCTTAGGTGCTCACCGCGACCGGCCCAACTCTCTGTGTGCGAAGAAGCCGCTTCTTCGCCTCCGGGAGAATCGGCGAGTGGCAGCTTCCCAAAGGCGAAGATGCAAGCCGCACCATGCAGGCACAGTGTGGGCAGCATTCAGACTTAGAGAAACCAGTACTTTACCACTCTCCTGCCTTTTCCATTGTTATTATATTGGAAAAGAACGAGTTTTGGACAACTACCTTTCATCCTTGCCAAACTCTTTGCAGACCTGCGTGCAAGCTTTAGAACAAGATTTTGGATGTTTTCTTTCCTGGCAGAGTTTCTCTTTGCAAGATAAGTTGGAAAAGCTTTTTGCTGAGTGTTGAGCGGCAAGACACGCAGAAGACGCAGATACGCAGCTCTCCGAAGCTAAGTGCCGGTCCCGGGCTTCTTTCGGCACAAACCGCTCTCAGGAGCTCCCTGCGCTCGCCACAATGTTGTGCGCAAAGAAGCCGCTTCTTCACCTCCGGGAGAATCGGCGAGCGGCAGCTTCCCAAAGGCGAAGATGCAAGCTGCACCATGCAGGCACAGTGTGGGCAGCATTCAGACTTAGAGAAACCAGTACTTTACCACTCTCCTGCCTTTTCCATTGTTATTATATTGGAAAAGAACGAGTTTTGGACAAGTACCTTTCATTCTTACCAAACTCTTTGCAGACCTCCGTGCAAGCTTTAGAACAAGATTTTGGATGTTTTCTTTACTGGCAGAGTTTCTCTTTGCAAGATATGGTGGAAAAGCTTTTTGCTGAGTGTTGAGCGGCAAGACACGCAGAAGACGCAGATACGCAGCTCTCCGAAGCTAAGTGCCGGTCCATGGCTTCTTTCGGCACAAACCGCTCTCAGGAGCTCCCTGCGCTCGCCACAATGTTGCGCGCAAAGAAGCCGCTTCTTCGCCTCCGGGAGAATCGGCGAGTGGCAGCTTCCCAAAGGCGAAGATGCAAGCCGCACCATGCAGGCACAGTGTGGGCAGCATTCAGACTTAGAGAAACCAGTATTTTACCACTCTCCTGCCTTTTCCATTGTTATTATATTGGAAAAGAACGAGTTTTGGACAACTACCTTTCATTCTTGCAAAATCTTTGCAGACCTCCGTGCAAGCTTTAGAACAAGATTTTGGATGTTTTCTTTCCTTGCAGAGTTTCTCTTTGCAAGATATGGTGGAAAAGCTTTTTGCTGAGTGTTGAGCGGCAAGACACGCAGAAGACGCAGATACGCAGCTCTCCGAATCTAAGTGCCGGTCCACGGCTTCTTTCGGCAGAAGCCGCTCTTAGGTGCTCACCGCGACCGGCCCAATGCTCTGTGTGCGCAAAGAAGCCGCTTCTTCGCCTCCGGGAGAATCGGCGAGCGGCAGCTTCCCAAAGGCGAAGATGCAAGCCGCACCATGCAGGCACAGTGTGGGCAGCATTCAGACTTAGAGAAACCAGTACTTTACCACTCTCCTGCCTTTTCCATTGTTATTATATTGGAAAAGAACCGAGTTTTGGACAAGTACCCTTCATTCTTGCCAAACTCTTTGCAGACCTCTGTGCAAGCTTTAGAACAAGATTTTGGATGTTTTCTTTCCTGGCAGAGTTTCTCTTTGCAAGATATGGTGGAAAAGCTTTTTGCAGAGTGTAGAGCGGCAAGACACGCAGAAGACGCAGATACGCAGCTCTCCGAAGCTAAGTGCCGGTCCACGGCTTCTTTCGGCAGAAGCCGCTCTTAGGTGCTCACCGCGACCGGCCCAATGCTCTGTGTGCGCAAAGAAGCCGCTTCTTCGCCTCCGGGAGAATCGGCGAGCGGCAGCTTCCCAAAGGTGAAGATGCAAGCCGCACCATGCAGGCACAGTGTGGGCAGCATTCAGACTTAGAGAAACCAGTACTTTACCACTCTCCTGCCTTTTCCATTGTTATTATATTGGAAAAGAACGAGTTTTGGACAACTACCTTTCATTCTTGCCAAACTCTTTGCAGACCTCCGTGCAAGCTTTAGAACAAGACTTTGGATGTTTTCTTTACTGGCAGAGTTTCTCTTTGCAAGATATGGTGGAAAAGCTTTTTGCTGAGTGTTGAGCGGCAAGACACGCAGAAGACGCAGATACGCAGCTCTCCGAAGCTAAGTGCCGGTCCATGGCTTCTTTCGGCACAAACCGCTCTCAGGAGCTCCCTGCGCTCGCCACAATGTTGCGCGCAAAGAAGCCGCTTCTTCGCCTCCGGGAGAATCGGCGAGTGGCAGCTTCCCAAAGGCGAAGATGCAAGCCGCACCATGCAGGCACAGTGTGGGCAGCATTCAGACTTAGAGAAACCAGTACTTTACCACTCTCCTGCCTTTTCCATTGTTATTATATTGGAAAAGAACGAGTTTTGGACAACTACCTTTCATTCTTGCAAAACTCTTTGCAGACCTCCGTGCAAGCTTTAGAACAAGATTTTGGATGTTTTCTTTCCTGGCAGAGTTTCTCTTTGCAAGATAAGGTGGAAAAGCTTTTTGCTGAGTGTTGAGCGGCAAGACACGCAGAAGACGCAGATACGCAGCTCTCCGAAGCTAAGTGCCGGTCCACGGCTTCTTTCGGCACAAACCGCTCTCAGGAGCTCCCTGCGCTCGCCACAATGTTGTGCGCAAAGAAGCCGCTTCTTCGCCTCCGGGAGAATCGGCGAGCGGCAGCTTCCCAAAGGCGAAGATGCAAGCTGCACCATGCAGGCACAGTGTGGGCAGCATTCAGACTTAGAGAAACCAGTACTTTACCACTCTCCTGCCTTTTCCATTGTTATTATATTGGAAAAGAACGAGTTTTGGACAACTACCTTTCATTCTTGCCAAACTCTTTGCAGACCTCCGTGCAAGCTTTAGAACAAGATTTTGGATGTTTTCTTTCCTGGCAGAGTTTCTCTTTGCAAGATATGGTGGAAAAGCTTTTTGCTGAGTGTTGAGCGGCAAGACACGCAGAAGACGCAGATACGCAGCTCTCCGAAGCTAAGTGCCGGTCCACGGCTTCTTTCGGCAGAAGCCGCTCTTACGTGCTCACCGCGACCGGCCCAATGCTCTGTGTGCGCAAAGAAGCCGCTTCTTCGCCTGCGGGAGAATCGGCGAGCGGCAGCTTCCCAAAGGCGAAGATGCAAGCCGCACCATGCAGGCACAGTGTGGGCAGCATTCAGACTTAGAGAAACCAGTACTTTACCACTCTCCTGCCTTTTCCATTGTTATTATATTGGAAAAGAACGAGTTTTGGACAACTACCTTTCATTCCTGCAAAACTCTTTGCAGACCTCCGTGCAAGCTTTAGAACAAGATTTTGGATGTTTTCTTTCCTGGCAGAGTTTCTCTTTCAAGACATGGTGGAAAAGCTTTTTGCTGAGTGTTGAGCGGCAAGGCACGCAGAAGATGCAGATACGCAGCTCTCCGAAGCTAAGTGCCGGTCCGCAGCTTCTTTCGGCAGAAGCCGCTTTTAGGTGCTCACCGCGACAGGCCCAATGCTCTGTGTGCGCAAAGAAGCCGCTTCTTCGCCTCCGGGAGAATCGGCGAGCGGCAGTTTCCCAAAGGCGAAGATGCAGGCCACACCATGCAGGCACAGTGTGAGCAGCATTCAGACTTAGAGAAACCAGTACTTTACCACTCTCCTGCCTTTTCCATTGTTATTATATTGGAAAAGAACGAGTTTTGGACAACTACCTTTCATTCTTGCCAAACTCTTTGCAGACCTCCGTGCAAGCTTTAGAACAAGATTTTGGATGTTTTCTTTCCTGGCAGAGTTTCTCTTTGCAAGATATGGTGGGAAAGCTTTTTGCTGAGTGTTGAGCGGCAAGACACGCAGAAGACGCAGATACGCAGCTCTCCGAAGCTAAGTGCCGGTCCACGGCTTCTTTCGGCACAAACCGCTCTCAGGAGCTCCCTGCACTCGCCACAATGTTGTGCGCAAAGAAGCCGCTTCTTCGCCTCCGGGAGAATCTGCGAGCGGCAGCTTCCCAAAGGCGAAGATGCAAGCCGCACCATGCAGGCACAGTGTGGGCAGCATTCAGACTTAGAGAAACCAGTACTTTACCACTCTCCTGCCTTTTCCATTGTTATTATATTGGAAAAGAACGAGTTTTGGACAGCTACCTTTCATTCCTGCCAAACTCTTTGCAGACCTCCGTGCAAGCTTTAGAACAAGATTTTGGATGTTTTCTTTCCTGGCAGAGTTTCTCTGTGCAAGATATGGTGGAAAAGCTTTTTGCTGAGTGCTGAGCGGCAAGAAACGCAGAAGACGCAGATACGCAGCTCTCCGAAGCTAAAAGTGCCGGTCCACGGCTTCTTTCGGCAGAAGCCGCTCTTAGGTGCTCACCGCGACCGGCCCAACTCTCTGTGTGCGAAGAAGCCGCTTCTTCGCCTCCGGGAGAATCGGCGAGTGGCAGCTTCCCAAAGGCGAAGATGCAAGCCGCACCATGCAGGCACAGTGTGGGCAGCATTCAGACTTAGAGAAACCAGTACTTTACCACTCTCCTGCCTTTTCCATTGTTATTATATTGGAAAAGAACGAGTTTTGGACAACTACCTTTCATCCTTGCCAAACTCTTTGCAGACCTGCGTGCAAGCTTTAGAACAAGATTTTGGATGTTTTCTTTCCTGGCAGAGTTTCTCTTTGCAAGATAAGTTGGAAAAGCTTTTTGCTGAGTGTTGAGCGGCAAGACACGCAGAAGACGCAGATACGCAGCTCTCCGAAGCTAAGTGCCGGTCCCGGGCTTCTTTCGGCACAAACCGCTCTCAGGAGCTCCCTGCGCTCGCCACAATGTTGTGCGCAAAGAAGCCGCTTCTTCACCTCCGGGAGAATCGGCGAGCGGCAGCTTCCCAAAGGCGAAGATGCAAGCTGCACCATGCAGGCACAGTGTGGGCAGCATTCAGACTTAGAGAAACCAGTACTTTACCACTCTCCTGCCTTTTCCATTGTTATTATATTGGAAAAGAACGAGTTTTGGACAAGTACCTTTCATTCTTACCAAACTCTTTGCAGACCTCCGTGCAAGCTTTAGAACAAGATTTTGGATGTTTTCTTTCCTGGCAGAGTTTCTCTTTGCAAGATAGGGTGGAAAAGCTTTTTGCTGAGTGTTGAGCGGCAAGACACGCAGAAGACGCAGATACGCAGCTCTCCGAAGCTAAGTGCCGGTCCACGGCTTCTTTCGGCACAAACAGCTCTTAGGTGCTCACCGCGACCGGCCCAATGCTCTGTGTGCGAAGAAGCCGCTTCTTCGCCTGCGGGAGAATCGGCCAGCGGCAGCTTCCCAAAGCAAAGATGCAAGCCGCACCATGCAGGCACAGTGTGGGCAGCATTCAGACTTAGAGAAACCAGTACTTTACCACTCTCCTGCCTTTTCCATTGTTATTATATTGGAAAAGAACGAGTTTTGGACAACCAGCTTTCATTCTTGCAAAACTCTTTGCAGACCTCCGTGCAAGCTTTAGAACAAGATTTTGGATGTTTTCTTTCCTGGCAGAGTTTCTCTTTGCAAGATATGGTGGAAAAGCTTTTAGCTGAGTGCTGAGGGGCAAGACACGCAGAAGACGCAGATACGCAGCTCTCAGGAGCTAACTGCCGGTCCACGGCTTCTTTCGGCACAAACCGCTCTCAGGAGCTCCCTGCGCTCGCCACAATGTTGTGCGCAAAGAAGCCGCTTCTTGGCCTCCAGGAGAATCGGCGAGCGGCAGCTTCCCAAAGGCGAAGATGCAAGCCGCACCATGCAGGCACAGTGTGGGCAGCATTCAGACTTAGAGAAACCAGTACTTTACTACCCTCCTGCCTTTTCCATTGTTACTATATTGGAAAGGAACAAGTTTTCGACAACTACCTTTCATTCTTGCAAATCTCTTTGCAGACCTCCGTGCAAGCTTTAGAACAAGATTTTGGATGTTTTCTTTCCTGGCAGCGTTTGTCTTTGCAAGATAGGGTGGAAAAGCTTTTTGCTGAGTGCTGAGCGGCAAGACACGCAGAAGACGCAGATACGCAGCTCTCCGAAGCTAAGTGCCGGTCCACGGCTTCTTTCGGCACAAACCGCTCTCAGGAGTTCCCTGCGCTCGCTACAATGTTGTGCGCAAAGAAGCCGCTTCTTCGCCTCCGGGATAATCGGCGAGCGGCAGCTTCCCAAAGGCGAAGATGCAAGCTGCACCATGCAGGCACAGTGTGGGCAGCATTCAGACTTAGAGAAACCAGTACTTTACCACTCTCCTGCCTTTTCCATGGTTATTATATTGAAAAGAACGAGTTTTGGACAACTACCTTTCATTCTTGCCAAACTCTTTGCAGACCTCCGTGCAAGCTTTAGAACAAGATTTTGGATGTTTTCTTTCCTGGCAGAGTTTGTCTTTCCAAGATAGGGTGGAAAAGCTTTTTGCTGAGTGTTGAGCGGCAAGACACGCAGAAGACGCAGATACGCAGCTCTCCGAAGCTAAAAGTGCCGGTCCACGGCTTATTTCGGCAGAAGCCACTCTTAGGTGCTCACCGCGACCGGCCCAATGCTCTGTGTGCGAAGAAGCCGCTTCTTCTCCTCCGGGAGAATCGGCGAGCGGCAGCTTCCCAAAGGCGAAGATGCAAGCCGCACCATGCAGGCACAGTGTGGGCAGCCTTCAGACTTAGAGAAACCAGTACTTTACCACTCTCCTGCCTTTTCCATTGTTATTATATTGGAAAAGAACGAGTTTTGGACAACTACCTTTCATTCTTGCCAAACTCTTTGCAGACCTCCGTGCAAGCTTTAGAACAAGATTTTGGATGTTTTCTTTCCTGGCAGAGTTTCTCTTTGCAAGATAGGGTGGAAAAGCTTTTAGCTGAGTGCTGAGGGGCAAGACACGCAGAAGACGCAGATACGCAGCTCTCCGAAGCTAAGTGCCAGTCCACGGCTTCTTTCGGCAGAAGCCGCTCTTAGGTGCTCACCGCGACCGGCCCAATGCTCTGTGTGTGCAAAGAAGCCGCTTCTTCGCCTCCGGGAGAATCGGCGAGCGGCAGCTTCCCAAAGGCGAAGATGCAAGCCGCACCATGCAGGCACAGTGTGGGCAGCATTCAGACTTAGAGAAACCAGTACTTTACTACTCTCCTGCCTTTTCCATTGTTACTATATTGGAAAGGAACAAGTTTTCGACAACTACCTTTCTTTCTTGCAAATCTCTTTGCAGACCTCCGTGCAAGCTTTTGAACAAGATTTTGGATGTTTTCTTTCCTGGCAGAGTTTCTCTTTGTAAGATATGGTGGAAAAGCTTTTTGCTGAGTGTTGAGCGGCAAGACACGCAGAAGACGCAGATACGCAGCTCTCCAAAGCTAAGTGCCGGTCCACGGCTTCTTTCGGCAGAAGCCGCTCTTAGGTGCTCACCGCGACCGGCCCAATGCTCTGTGTGCGCAAAGAAGCCGCTTCTTCGCCTCCGGGATAATAGGCGAGCGGCAGCTTCCCAAAGGCGAAGATGCAAGCTGCACCATGCAGGCACAGTGTGGGCAGCATTCAGACTTAGAGAAACCAGTACTTTACCACTCTCCTGCCTTTTCCATTGTTATTATATTGGAAAAGAACGAGTTTTGGACAACTACCTTTCATTCTTGCAAAACTCTTTGCAGACCTCCGTGCAAGCTTTAGAACAAGATTTTGGATATTTTCTTTCCTGGCAGAGTTTGTCTTTGCAAGATAGGGTGGAAAAGCTTTTTGCTGAGTGTTGAGCGGCAAGACACGCAGAAGACGCAGATACGCAGCTCTCCGAAGCTAAGTGCTGGTCCACGGCTTCTTTCGGCACAAACTGCTCTCAGGAGCTCCCTGCGCTCGCCACATTATTGTGCGCAAATAAGCCGCTTCTTCGCCTCCAGGAGAATCGGCGAGCGGCAGCTTCCCAAAGGCAAAGATGCAAGCCGCACCATGCAGGCACAGTGTGGGCAGCATTCAGACTTAGAGAAACCAGTACTTTACCACTCTCCTGCCTTTTCCATTGTTATTATATTCGAAAAGAATGAGTTTTGGACAACTACCTTTCATTCTTGCCAAACTCTTTGCAGACCTCCGTGCAAGCTTTAGAACAAGATTTTGGATGTTTTCTTTCCTGGCAGAGTTTCTCTTTGCAAGAGAAGGTGGAAAAGCTTTTTGCTGAGTGCTGAGCGGCAAGACACGCAGAAGACGCAGATACGCAGCTCTCCGAAGCTAAGTGCCGGTCCACGGCTTCTTTCGGCAGAAGCCGCTCTTAGGTGCTCACCGCGACCGGCCCAATGCTCTGTGTGCGCAAAGAAGCCGCTTCTTCGCCTCCAGGAGAATCGGCGAGCGGCAGCTTCCCAAAGGCGAAGATGCAAGCTGCACCATGCAGGCACAGTGTGGGCAGCATTCAGACTTAGAGAAACCAGTACTTTACCACTCTCCTGCCTTTTCCATGGTTATTATATTGGAAAAGAATGAGGTTTGGACAACTACCTTTCATTCTTGCAAAACTCTTTGCAGACCTACGTGCAAGCTTTAGAACAAGATTTTGGATGTTTTCTTTCCTGGCAGAGTTTCTCTTTGCAAGATAGGGTGGAAAAGCTTTTTGCTGAGTGTTGAGCGACAAGACACGCAGAAGACGCAGATACGCAGCTCTCCGAAGCTAAGTGCTGGTCCACGGCTTCTTTCGGCAGAAGCCGCTCTTAGGTGCTCACCGCGACCGGCCCAATGCTCTGTGTGCGCAAAGAAGCCGCTTCTCCTCCTCCGGGAGAATCGGCGAGTGGCAGCTTCCCAAAGGCGAAGATGCAAGCCGCACCATGCAGGCACAGTGTGGGCAGCATTCAGACTTAGAGAAACCAGTACTTTACCACTCTCCTGCCTTTTCCATTGTTATTATATTGGAAAAGAACGAGTTTTGGACAACTACCTTTCATTCTTGCCAAACTCTTTGCAGACCTCCGTGCACGATTTAGAACAAGATTTTGGATGTTTTCTTTACTGGCAGAGTTTCTCTTTGCAAGATAGGGTGGAAAAGCTTTTTGCTGAGTGTAGAGCGGCAAGACACGCAGAAGACGCAGATACACAGCTCTCTGAAGCTAAGTGCCGGTCCACGGCTTCTTTCGGCACAAACCGCTCTCAGGAGCTCCCTGCGCTCGCCACAATGTTGTGCGCAAAGAAGCCGCATCTTCGCCTCCGGGAGAATCGGCGAGCGGCAGCTTCCCAAAGGCGAAGATGCAAGCCGCACCATGCAGGCACATAGTGAGCAGCATTCAGACTTAGAGAAACCAGTACTTTACCACTCTCCTGCCTTTTCCATTGTTATTATATTGGAAAAGAACGAGTTTTGGACAACTACCTTTCATTCTTGCCAAACTCTTTGCAGACCTCCGTGCAAGCTTTAGAACAAGATTTTGGATGTTTTCTTTCCTGGCAGAGTTTCTCTTTGCAAGATATGGTGGAAAAGCTTTTTGCTGAGTGTTGAGCGGCAAGACACGCAGAAGACGCAGATACGCAGCTCTCCGAAGCTAAGTGCCGGTCCACGGCTTCTTTCGGCACAAACCGCTCTCAGGAGCTCCCTGCGCTCGCCACAATGTTGTGCGCAAAGAAGCCGCTTCTTCGCCTCCGGGAGAATCAGCGAGCGGCAGCTTCCCAAAGGCGAAGATGCAAGCCGCACCATGCAGGCACAGTGTGGGCAGCATTCAGACTTAGAGAAACCAGTACTTTACCACTCTCCTGCCTTTTCCATTGTTATTATATTGGAAAAGAACGAGTTTTGGACAAGTACCTTTCATTCTTGCAAAACTCTTTGCAGACCTCCGTGCAAGCTTTAGAACAAGATTTTGGATGTTTTCTTTCCTGGCAGAGTTTCTCTTTGCAAGACATGGTGGAAAAGCTTTTTGCTGAGTGTTGAGCGGCAAGACACGCAGAAGACGCAGATACGCAGCTCTCCGAAGCTAAGTGCCGGTCCACGGCTTCTTTCGGCAGAAGCCGCTCTTAGGTGCTCACCGCGACCGGCCCAATGCTCTGTGTGCGCAAAGAAGCCGCTTCTTCGCCTCCGGGAGAATCGGTGAGCGGCAGCTTCCCAAAGGCGAAGATGCAAGCCGCACCATGCAGGCACAGTGTGGGCAGCATTCAGACTTAGAGAAACCAGTACTTTACCACTCTCCTGCCTTTTCCATTGTTATTATATTGGAAAAGAACGAGTTTTGGACAACTACCTTTCATTCTTGCCAAACTCTTTGCAGACCTCCGTGCAAGCTTTAGAACAAGATTTTGGATGTTTTCTTTCCTGGCAGAGTTTCTCTTTGCAAGATAAGGTGGAAAAGCTTTTTGCTGAGTGCTGAGCGGCAAGACACGCAGAAGACGCAGATACGCAGCTCTCTGAAGCTAAGTGCCGGTCCACGGCTTCTTTCGGCAGAAGCCGCTCTTAGGTGCTCACCGCGACCGGCCCAATGCTCTGTGTGCGCAAAGAAGCCGCTTCTTCGCCTGCGGGAGAATCGGCGAGCGGCAGCTTCCCAAAGGCGAAGATGCAAGCCGCACCATGCAGGCACAGTGTGGGCAGCATTCAGACTTAGAGAAACCAGTACTTTACCACTCTCCTGCCTTTTCCATTGTTATTATATTGGAAAAGAACGAGTTTTGGACAACTACCTTTCATTCCTGCAAAACTCTTTGCAGACCTCCGTGCAAGCTTTAGAACAAGATTTTGGATGTTTTCTTTCCTGGCAGAGTTTCTCTTTCAAGACATGGTGGAAAAGCTTTTTGCTGAGTGTTGAGCGGCAAGGCACGCAGAAGATGCAGATACGCAGCTCTCCGAAGCTAAGTGCCGGTCCGCAGCTTCTTTCGGCAGAAGCCGCTTTTAGGTGCTCACCGCGACAGGCCCAATGCTCTGTGTGCGCAAAGAAGCCGCTTCTTCGCCTCCGGGAGAATCGGCGAGCGGCAGTTTCCCAAAGGCGAAGATGCAGGCCACACCATGCAGGCACAGTGTGAGCAGCATTCAGACTTAGAGAAACCAGTACTTTACCACTCTCCTGCCTTTTCCATTGTTATTATATTGGAAAAGAACGAGTTTTGGACAACTACCTTTCATTCTTGCCAAACTCTTTGCAGACCTCCGTGCAAGCTTTAGAACAAGATTTTGGATGTTTTCTTTCCTGGCAGAGTTTCTCTTTGCAAGATATGGTGGGAAAGCTTTTTGCTGAGTGTTGAGCGGCAAGACACGCAGAAGACGCAGATACGCAGCTCTCCGAAGCTAAGTGCCGGTCCACGGCTTCTTTCGGCACAAACCGCTCTCAGGAGCTCCCTGCGCTCGCCACAATGTTGTGCGCAAAGAAGCCGCTTCTTCGCCTCCGGGAGAATCTGCGAGCGGCAGCTTCCCAAAGGCGAAGATGCAAGCCGCACCATGCAGGCACAGTGTGGGCAGCATTCAGACATAGAGAAACCAGTACTTTACCACTCTCCTGCCTTTTCCATTGTTATTATATTGGAAAAGAACGAGTTTTGGACAGCTACCTTTCATTCCTGCCAAACTCTTTGCAGACCTCCGTGCAAGCTTTAGAACAAGATTTTGGATGTTTTCTTTCCTGGCAGAGTTTCTCTTTGCAAGATATGGTGGAAAAGCTTTTTGCTGAGTGCTGAGCGGCAAGAAACGCAGAAGACGCAGATACGCAGCTCTCCGAAGCTAAAAGTGCCGGTCCACGGCTTCTTTCGGCAGAAGCCGCTCTTAGGTGCTCACCGCGACCGGCCCAACTCTCTGTGTGCGAAGAAGCCGCTTCTTCGCCTCCGGGAGAATCGGCGAGTGGCAGCTTCCCAAAGGCGAAGATGCAAGCCGCACCATGCAGGCACAGTGTGGGCAGCATTCAGACTTAGAGAAACCAGTACTTTACCACTCTCCTGCCTTTTCCATTGTTATTATATTGGAAAAGAACGAGTTTTGGACAACTACCTTTCATCCTTGCCAAACTCTTTGCAGACCTGCGTGCAAGCTTTAGAACAAGATTTTGGATGTTTTCTTTCCTGGCAGAGTTTCTCTTTGCAAGATAAGTTGGAAAAGCTTTTTGCTGAGTGTTGAGCGGCAAGACACGCAGAAGACGCAGATACGCAGCTCTCCGAAGCTAAGTGCCGGTCCCGGGCTTCTTTCGGCACAAACCGCTCTCAGGAGCTCCCTGCGCTCGCCACAATGTTGTGCGCAAAGAAGCCGCTTCTTCACCTCCGGGAGAATCGGCGAGCGGCAGCTTCCCAAAGGCGAAGATGCAAGCTGCACCATGCAGGCACAGTGTGGGCAGCATTCAGACTTAGAGAAACCAGTACTTTACCACTCTCCTGCCTTTTCCATTGTTATTATATTGGAAAAGAACGAGTTTTGGACAAGTACCTTTCATTCTTACCAAACTCTTTGCAGACCTCCGTGCAAGCTTTAGAACAAGATTTTGGATGTTTTCTTTCCTGGCAGAGTTTCTCTTTGCAAGATAGGGTGGAAAAGCTTTTTGCTGAGTGTTGAGCGGCAAGACACGCAGAAGACGCAGATACGCAGCTCTCCGAAGCTAAGTGCCGGTCCACGGCTTCTTTCGGCACAAACAGCTCTTAGGTGCTCACCGCGACCGGCCCAATGCTCTGTGTGCGAAGAAGCCGCTTCTTCGCCTGCGGGAGAATCGGCCAGCGGCAGCTTCCCAAAGCAAAGATGCAAGCCGCACCATGCAGGCACAGTGTGGGCAGCATTCAGACTTAGAGAAACCAGTACTTTACCACTCTCCTGCCTTTTCCATTGTTATTATATTGGAAAAGAACGAGTTTTGGACAACCAGCTTTCATTCTTCAAAACTCTTTGCAGACCTCCGTGCAAGCTTTAGAACAAGATTTTGGATGTTTTCTTTCCTGGCAGAGTTTCTCTTTGCAAGATATGGTGGAAAAGCTTTTAGCTGAGTGCTGAGGGGCAAGACACGCAGAAGACGCAGATACGCAGCTCTCAGGAGCTAACTGCCGGTCCACGGCTTCTTTCGGCACAAACCGCTCTCAGGAGCTCCCTGCGCTCGCCACAATGTTGTGCGCAAAGAAGCCGCTTCTTGGCCTCCAGGAGAATCGGCGAGCGGCAGCTTCCCAAAGGCGAAGATGCAAGCCGCACCATGCAGGCACAGTGTGGGCAGCATTCAGACTTAGAGAAACCAGTACTTTACTACCCTCCTGCCTTTTCCATTGTTACTATATTGGAAAGGAACAAGTTTTCGACAACTACCTTTCATTCTTGCAAATCTCTTTGCAGACCTCCGTGCAAGCTTTAGAACAAGATTTTGGATGTTTTCTTTCCTGGCAGCGTTTGTCTTTGCAAGATAGGGTGGAAAAGCTTTTTGCTGAGTGCTGAGCGGCAAGACACGCAGAAGACGCAGATACGCAGCTCTCCGAAGCTAAGTGCCGGTCCACGGCTTCTTTCGGCACAAACCGCTCTCAGGAGTTCCCTGCGCTCGCTACAATGTTGTGCGCAAAGAAGCCGCTTCTTCGCCTCCGGGATAATCGGCGAGCGGCAGCTTCCCAAAGGCGAAGATGCAAGCTGCACCATGCAGGCACAGTGTGGGCAGCATTCAGACTTAGAGAAACCAGTACTTTACCACTCTCCTGCCTTTTCCATGGTTATTCTATTGAAAAGAACGAGTTTTGGACAACTACCTTTCATTCTTGCCAAACTCTTTGCAGACCTCCGTGCAAGCTTTAGAACAAGATTTTGGATGTTTTCTTTCCTGGCAGAGTTTCTCTTTGCAAGATAGGGTGGAAAAGCTTTTTGCTGAGTGTTGAGCGGCAAGACACGCAGAAGACGCAGATACGCAGCTCTCCGAAGCTAAGTGCCGGTCCACGGCTTCTTTCGGCACAAACTGCTCTCAGGAGCTCCCTGCGCTCGCCACATTATTGTGCGCAAATAAGCCGCTTCTTCGCCTCCAGGAGAATCGGCGAGCGGCAGCTTCCCAAAGGCAAAGATGCAAGCCGCACCATGCAGGCACAGTGTGGGCAGCATTCAGACTTAGAGAAACCAGTACTTTACCACTCTCCTGCCTTTTCCATTGTTATTATATTCGAAAAGAATGAGTTTTGGACAACTACCTTTCATTCTTGCCAAACTCTTTGCAGACCTCCGTGCAAGCTTTAGAACAAGATTTTGGATGTTTTCTTTCCTGGCAGAGTTTCTCTTTGCAAGAGAAGGTGGAAAAGCTTTTTGCTGAGTGCTGAGCGGCAAGACACGCAGAAGACGCAGATACGCAGCTCTCCGAAGCTAAGTGCCGGTCCACGGCTTCTTTCGGCAGAAGCCGCTCTTAGGTGCTCACCGCGACCGGCCCAATGCTCTGTGTGCGCAAAGAAGCCGCTTCTTCGCCTCCAGGAGAATCGGCGAGCGGCAGCTTCCCAAAGGCGAAGATGCAAGCTGCACCATGCAGGCACAGTGTGGGCAGCATTCAGACTTAGAGAAACCAGTACTTTACCACTCTCCTGCCTTTTCCATGGTTATTATATTGGAAAAGAATGAGGTTTGGACAACTACCTTTCATTCTTGCAAAACTCTTTGCAGACCTACGTGCAAGCTTTAGAACAAGATTTTGGATGTTTTCTTTCCTGGCAGAGTTTCTCTTTGCAAGATAGGGTGGAAAAGCTTTTTGCTGAGTGTTGAGCGACAAGACACGCAGAAGACGCAGATACGCAGCTCTCCGAAGCTAAGTGCTGGTCCACGGCTTCTTTCGGCAGAAGCCGCTCTTAGGTGCTCACCGCGACCGGCCCAATGCTCTGTGTGCGCAAAGAAGCCGCTTCTCCTCCTCCGGGAGAATCGGCGAGTGGCAGCTTCCCAAAGGCGAAGATGCAAGCCGCACCATGCAGGCACAGTGTGGGCAGCATTCAGACTTAGAGAAACCAGTACTTTACCACTCTCCTGCCTTTTCCATTGTTATTATATTGGAAAAGAACGAGTTTTGGACAACTACCTTTCATTCTTGCCAAACTCTTTGCAGACCTCCGTGCAAGATTTAGAACAAGATTTTGGATGTTTTCTTTACTGGCAGAGTTTCTCTTTGCAAGATAGGGTGGAAAAGCTTTTTGCTGAGTGTAGAGCGGCAAGACACGCAGAAGACGCAGATACACAGCTCTCTGAAGCTAAGTGCCGGTCCACGGCTTCTTTCGGCACAAACCGCTCTCAGGAGCTCCCTGCGCTCGCCACAATGTTGTGCGCAAAGAAGCCGCATCTTCGCCTCCGGGAGAATCGGCGAGCGGCAGCTTCCCAAAGGCGAAGATGCAAGCCGCACCATGCAGGCACATAGTGAGCAGCATTCAGACTTAGAGAAACCAGTACTTTACCACTCTCCTGCCTTTTCCATTGTTATTATATTGGAAAAGAACGAGTTTTGGACAACTACCTTTCATTCTTGCCAAACTCTTTGCAGACCTCCGTGCAAGCTTTAGAACAAGATTTTGGATGTTTTCTTTCCTGGCAGAGTTTCTCTTTGCAAGATATGGTGGAAAAGCTTTTTGCTGAGTGTTGAGCGGCAAGACACGCAGAAGACGCAGATACGCAGCTCTCCGAAGCTAAGTGCCGGTCCACGGCTTCTTTCGGCACAAACCGCTCTCAGGAGCTCCCTGCGCTCGCCACAATGTTGTGCGCAAAGAAGCCGCTTCTTCGCCTCCGGGAGAATCAGCGAGCGGCAGCTTCCCAAAGGCGAAGATGCAAGCCGCACCATGCAGGCACAGTGTGGGCAGCATTCAGACTTAGAGAAACCAGTACTTTACCACTCTCCTGCCTTTTCCATTGTTATTATATTGGAAAAGAACGAGTTTTGGACAAGTACCTTTCATTCTTGCAAAACTCTTTGCAGACCTCCGTGCAAGCTTTAGAACAAGATTTTGGATGTTTTCTTTCCTGGCAGAGTTTCTCTTTGCAAGACATGGTGGAAAAGCTTTTTGCTGAGTGTTGAGCGGCAAGACACGCAGAAGACGCAGATACGCAGCTCTCCGAAGCTAAGTGCCGGTCCACGGCTTCTTTCGGCAGAAGCCGCTCTTAGGTGCTCACCGCGACCGGCCCAATGCTCTGTGTGCGCAAAGAAGCCGCTTCTTCGCCTCCGGGAGAATCGGTGAGCGGCAGCTTCCCAAAGGCGAAGATGCAAGCCGCACCATGCAGGCACAGTGTGGGCAGCATTCAGACTTAGAGAAACCAGTACTTTACCACTCTCCTGCCTTTTCCATTGTTATTATATTGGAAAAGAACGAGTTTTGGACAACTACCTTTCATTCTTGCCAAACTCTTTGCAGACCTCCGTGCAAGCTTTAGAACAAGATTTTGGATGTTTTCTTTCCTGGCAGAGTTTCTCTTTGCAAGATAAGGTGGAAAAGCTTTTTGCTGAGTGCTGAGCGGCAAGACACGCAGAAGACGCAGATACGCAGCTCTCTGAAGCTAAGTGCCGGTCCACGGCTTCTTTCGGCAGAAGCCGCTCTTAGGTGCTCACCGCGACCGGCCCAATGCTCTGTGTGCGCAAAGAAGCCGCTTCTTCGCCTCCAGGAGAATCGGCGAGCGGCAGCTTCCCAAAGGCGAAGATGCAAGCCGCACCATGCAGGCACAGTGTGGGCAGCATTCAGACTTAGAGAAACCAGTACTTTACCACTCTCCTGCCTTTTCCATTGTTATTATATTGGAAAAGAACGAGTTTTGGACAACTACCTTTCATTCTTGCCAAACTCTTTGCAGACCTCCGTGCAAGCTTTAGAACAAGATTTTGGATGTTTTCTTTCCTGGCAGAGTTTCTCTTTGCAAGATATGGTGGAAAAGCTTTTTGCTGAGTGTTGAGCGGCAAGACACGCAGAAGACGCAGATACGCAGCTCTCCGAAGCTAAGTGCCGGTCCACGGCTTCTGTCGGCAGAAGCCGCTCTTAGGTGCTCACCGCGACCGGCCCAATGCTCTGTGTGCACAAAGAAGCCGCTTCTTCGCCTCCGGGAGAATCGGCAAGCGGCAGCTTCCCAAAGGCGAAGATGCAAGCCGCACCATGCAGGCACAGTGTGGGCAGCATTCAGACTTAGAGAAACCAGTACTTTACCACTCTCCTGCCTTTTCCATGGTTATTGTATTGGAAAAGAATGAGTTTTGGACAACTACCTTTCATTCTTGCAAAACTCTTTGCAGACCTCCGTGCAAGCTTTAGAACAAGATTTTGGATGTTTTCTTTCCTGGCAGAGTTTCTCTTTGCAAGATATGGTGGAAAAGCTTTTTGCTGAGTGTTGAGCGGCAAGACACGCAGAAGACGCAGATACGCAGCTCTCCGAAGCTAAGTGCCGGTCCACGGCTTTTTTCGGCAGAAGCCGCTCTTAGGTGCTCACCGCGACCGGCCCAATGCTCTGTGTGCGCAAAGAAGCCGCTTCTTCTCCTCCAGGAGAATCGGCGAGTGGCAGCTTCCCAAAGGCGAAGATGCAAGCCGCACCATGCAGGCACAGTGTGGGCAGCATTCAGACTTAGAGAAAACAGTACTTTACCACTCTCCTGCCTTTTCCATTGTTATTATATTGGAAAAGAACGAGTTTTGGACAACTACCTTTCATTCTTGCCAAACTCTTTGCAGACCTCCGTGCAAGCTTTAGAACAAGATTTTGGATGTTTTCTTTCCTGGCAGAGTTTCTCTTTGCAAGATAGGGTGGAAAAGCTTTTTGCTGAGTGTTGAGCGGCAAGACACGCAGAAGACGCAGATACGCAGCTCTCTGAAGCTAAGTGCCGGTCCACGGCTTCTTTCGGCACAAACCGCTCTCAGGAGCTCCCTGCGCTCGCCACAATGTTGTGCGCAAAGAAGCCGCATCTTCGCCTCCGGGAGAATCGGCGAGCGGCAGCTTCCCAAAGGCGAAGATGCAAGCCGCACCATGCAGGCACAGTGTGGGCAGCATTCAGACTTAGAGAAACCAGTACTTTACCACTCTCCTGCCTTTTCCATTGTTATTATATTGGAAAAGAACGAGTTTTGGACAACTACCTTTCATTCTTGCCAAACTCTTTGCAGACCTCCGTGCAAGATTTAGAACAAGATTTTGGATGTTTTCTTTACTGGCAGAGTTTCTCTTTGCAAGATAGGGTGGAAAAGCTTTTTGCTGAGTGTAGAGCGGCAAGACACGCAGAAGACGCAGATACACAGCTCTCTGAAGCTAAGTGCCGGTCCACGGCTTCTTTCGGCACAAACCGCTCTCAGGAGCTCCCTGCGCTCGCCACAATGTTGTGCGCAAAGAAGCCGCATCTTCGCCTCCGGGAGAATCGGCGAGCGGCAGCTTCCCAAAGGCGAAGATGCAAGCCGCACCATGCAGGCACAGAGTGAGCAGCATTCAGACTTAGAGAAACCAGTACTTTACCACTCTCCTGCCTTTTCCATTGTTATTATATTGGAAAAGAACGAGTTTTGGACAACTACCTTTCATTCTTGCCAAACTCTTTGCAGACCTCCGTGCAAGCTTTAGAACAAGATTTTGGATGTTTTCTTTCCTGGCAGAGTTTCTCTTTGCAAGATATGGTGGAAAAGCTTTTTGCTGAGTGTTGAGCGGCAAGACACGCAGAAGACGCAGATACGCAGCTCTCCGAAGCTAAGTGCCGGTCCACGGCTTCTTTCGGCACAAACCGCTCTCAGGAGCTCCCTGCGCTGGCCACAATGTTGTGCGCAAAGAAGCCGCTTCTTCGCCTCCGGGAGAATCAGCGAGCGGCAGCTTCCCAAAGGCGAAGATGCAAGCCGCACCATGCAGGCACAGTGTGGGCAGCATTCAGACTTAGAGAAACCAGTACTTTACCACTCTCCTGCCTTTTCCATTGTTATTATATTGGAAAAGAACGAGTTTTGGACAAGTACCTTTCATTCTTGCAAAACTCTTTGCAGACCTCCGTGCAAGCTTTAGAACAAGATTTTGGATGTTTTCTTTCCTGGCAGAGTTTCTCTTTGCAAGATATGGTGGAAAAGCTTTTTGCTGAGTGTTGAGCGGCAAGACACGCAGAAGACGCAGATACGCAGCTCTCCGAAGCTAAGTGCCGGTCCACGGCTTCTTTCGGCAGAAGCCGCTTTTAGGTGCTCACCGCGACCGGCCCAATGCTCTGTGTGCGCAAAGAAGCCGCTTCTTCGCCTCCGGGAGAATCGGTGAGCGGCAGCTTCCCAAAGGCGAAGATGCAAGCCGCACCATGCAGGCACAGTGTGGGCAGCATTCAGACTTAGAGAAACCAGTACTTTACCACTCTCCTGCCTTTTCCATTGTTATTATATTGGAAAAGAACGAGTTTTGGACAACTACCTTTCATTCTTGCCAAACTCTTTGCAGACCTCCGTGCAAGCTTTAGAACAAGATTTTGGATGTTTTCTTTCCTGGCAGAGTTTCTCTTTGCAAGATAAGGTGGAAAAGCTTTTTGCTGAGTGCTGAGCGGCAAGACACGCAGAAGACGCAGATACGCAGCTCTCTGAAGCTAAGTGCCGGTCCACGGCTTCTTTCGGCAGAAGCCGCTCTTAGGTGCTCACCGCGACCGGCCCAATGCTCTGTGTGCGCAAAGAAGCCGCTTCTTCGCCTCCAGGAGAATCGGCGAGCGGCAGCTTCCCAAAGGCGAAGATGCAAGCCGCACCATGCAGGCACAGTGTGGGCAGCATTCAGACTTAGAGAAACCAGTACTTTACCACTCTCCTGCCTTTTCCATTGTTATTATATTGGAAAAGAACGAGTTTTGGACAACTACCTTTCATTCTTGCCAAACTCTTTGCAGACCTCCGTGCAAGCTTTAGAACAAGATTTTGGATGTTTTCTTTCCTGGCAGAGTTTCTCTTTGCAAGATATGGTGGAAAAGCTTTTTGCTGAGTGTTGAGCGGCAAGACACGCAGAAGACGCAGATACGCAGCTCTCCGAAGCTAAGTGCCGGTCCCGGGCTTCTTTCGGCAGAAGCCGCTCTTAGGTGCTCACCGCGACCGGCCCAATGCTCTGTGTGCACAAAGAAGCCGCTTCTTCGCCTCCGGGAGAATCGGCAAGCGGCAGCTTCCCAAAGGCGAAGATGCAAGCCGCACCATGCAGGCACAGTGTGGGCAGCATTCAGACTTAGAGAAACCAGTACTTTACCACTCTCCTGCCTTTTCCATGGTTATTATATTGGAAAAGAATGAGTTTTGGACAACTACCTTTCATTCTTGCAAAACTCTTTGCAGACCTCCGTGCAAGCTTTAGAACAAGATTTTGGATGTTTTCTTTCCTGGCAGAGTTTCTCTTTGCAAGATATGGTGGAAAAGCTTTTTGCTGAGTGTTGAGCGGCAAGACACGCAGAAGACGCAGATACGCAGCTCTCCGAAGCTAAGTGCCGGTCCACGGCTTTTTTCGGCAGAAGCCGCTCTTAGGTGCTCACCGCGACCGGCCCAATGCTCTGTGTGCGCAAAGAAGCCGCTTCTTCTCCTCCAGGAGAATCGGCGAGTGGCAGCTTCCCAAAGGCGAAGATGCAAGCCGCACCATGCAGGCACAGTGTGGGCAGCATTCAGACTTAGAGAAACCAGTACTTTACCACTCTCCTGCCTTTTCCATTGTTATTATATTGGAAAAGAACGAGTTTTGGACAACTACCTTTCATTCTTGCCAAACTCTTTGCAGACCTCCGTGCAAGATTTAGAACAAGATTTTGGATGTTTTCTTTACTGGCAGAGTTTCTCTTTGCAAGATAGGGTGGAAAAGCTTTTTGCTGAGTGTAGAGCGGCAAGACACGCAGAAGACGCAGATACGCAGCTCTCTGAAGCTAAGTGCCGGTCCACGG
This sequence comes from Molothrus aeneus, assembly GCF_037042795.1. Classification (NCBI taxonomy): domain Eukaryota; kingdom Metazoa; phylum Chordata; class Aves; order Passeriformes; family Icteridae; genus Molothrus; species Molothrus aeneus. The sequence continues at coordinate 102,443 of NW_027098789.1, forward strand.
CTTCTTTCGGCACAAACCGCTCTCAGGAGCTCCCTGCGCTCGCCACAATGTTGTGCGCAAAGAAGCCGCATCTTCGCCTCCGGGAGAATCGGCGAGCGGCAGCTTCCCAAAGGCGAAGATGCAAGCCGCACCATGCAGGCACAGTGTGGGCAGCATTCAGACTTAGAGAAACCAGTACTTTACCACTCTCCTGCCTTTTCCATTGTTATTATATTGGAAAAGAACGAGTTTTGGACAACTACCTTTCATTCTTGCCAAACACTTTGCAGACCTCCGTGCAAGCTTTAGAACAAGATTTTGGATGTTTTCTTTACTGGCAGAGTTTGTCTTTGCAAGATATGGTGGAAAAGCTTTTTGCTGAGTGTTGAGCGGCAAGACACGCAGAAGACGCAGATACGCAGCTCTCTGAAGCTAAGTGCCGGTCCACGGCTTCTTTCGGCAGAAACCGCTCTCAGGAGCTCCCTGCGCTCGCCACAATGTTGTGCGCAAAGAAGCCGCTTCTTCGCCTCCGGGAGAATCGGCAAGCGGCAGCTTCCCAAAGGCGAAGATGCAAGCCGCACCATGCAGGCACAGTGTGGGCAGCATTCAGACTTAGAGAAACCAGTACTTTACCACTCTCCTGCCTTTTCCATTGTTATTATATTGGAAAAGAACGAGTTTTGGACAACTACCTTTCATTCTTGCCAAACTCTTTGCAGACCTCCGTGCAAGCTTTAGAACAAGATTTTGGATGTTTTCTTTCCTGGCAGAGTTTCTCTTTGCAAGATATGGTGGAAAAGCTTTTTGCTGAGTGTTGAGCGGCAAGACACGCAGAAGACGCAGATACGCAGCTCTCCGAAGCTAAGTGCCGGTCCACGGCTTCTTTCGGCAGAAGCCGCTTTTAGGTGCTCACCGCGACAGGCCCAATGCTCTGTGTGCACAAAGAAGCCGCTTCTTCGCCTCCGGGAGAATCGGCGAGCGGCAGCTTCCCAAAGGCGAAGATGCAAGCCGCACCATGCAGGCACAGTGTGAGCAGCATTCAGACTTAGAGAAACCAGTACTTTACCACTCTCCTGCCTTTTCCATTGTTATTATATTCGAAAAGAATGAGTTTTGGACAACTACCTTTCATTCTTGCCAAACTCTTTGCAGACCTCCGTGCAAGCTTTAGAACAAGATTTTGGATGTTTTCTTTCCTGGCAGAGTTTGTCTTTGCAAGATAGGGTGGAAAAGCTTTTTGCTGAGTGTTGAGCGGCAAGACACGCAGAAGACGCAGATACGCAGCTCTCCGAAGCTAAGTGCCGGTCCACGGCTTCTTTCGGCACAAACCGCTCTCAGGAGCTCCCTGCGCTCACCACAATGTTGTGCGCAAAGAAGCCGCTTCTTCGCCTGCGGGAAAATCGGCGAGCGGCAGCTTCCCAAAGGCGAAGATGCAAGCCGCACCATGCAGGCACAGTGTGGGCAGCATTCAGACTTGGAGAAACCAGTACTTTACCACTCTCCTGCCTTTTCCATTGTTATTATATTCGAAAAGAATGAGTTTTGGACAACTACCTTTCATTCTTGCCAAACTCTTTGCAGACCTCCGTGCAAGCTTTAGAACAAGATTTTGGATGTTTTCTTTCCTGGCAGAGTTTCTCTTTGCAAGAGAAGGTGGAAAAGCTTTTTGCTGAGTGTTGAGCGGCAAGACACGCAGAAGACGCAGATACGCAGCTCTCCGAAGCTAAGTGCCGGTCCACGGCTTCTTTCGGCAGAAGCCGCTCTTTGGTGCTCACCGCGACCGGCCCAATGCTCTGTGTGCACAAAGAAGCCGCATCTTCGCCTCCGGGAGAATCGGCAAGCGGCAGCTTCCCAAAGGCGAAGATGCAAGCCGCACCATGCAGGCACAGTGTGGGCAGCATTCAGACATAGAGAAACCAGTACTTTACCACTCTCCTGCCTTTTCCATGGTTATTATATTGGAAAAGAATGAGGTTTGGACAACTACCTTTCATTCTTGCCAAACTCTTTGCAGACCTACGTGCAAGCTTTAGAACAAGATTTTGGATGTTTTCTTTCCTGGCAGAGTTTCTCTTTGCAAGATAGGGTGGAAAAGCTTTTTGCTGAGTGTTGAGCGACAAGACACGCAGAAGACGCAGATACGCAGCTCTCCGAAGCTAAGTGCTGGTCCACGGCTTCTTTCGGCAGAAGCCGCTCTTAGGTGCTCACCGCGACCGGCCCAATGCTCTGTGTGCGCAAAGAAGCCGCTTCTCCTCCTCCGGGAAAATCGGCGAGTGGCAGCTTCCCAAAGGCGAAGATGCAAGCCGCACCATGCAGGCACAGTGTGGGCAGCATTCAGACTTAGAGAAACCAGTACTTTACCACTCTCCTGCCTTTTCCATTGTTATTATATTGGAAAAGAACGAGTTTTGGACAACTACCTTTCATTCTTGCCAAACTCTTTGCAGACCTCCGTGCAAGCTTTAGAACAAGATTTTGGATGTTTTCTTTACTGGCAGAGTTTCTCTTTGCAAGATAGGGTGGAAAAGCTTTTTGCTGAGTTTAGAGCGGCAAGACACGCAGAAGACGCAGATACACAGCTCTCTGAAGCTAAGTGCCGGTCCACGGCTTCTTTCGGCACAAACCGCTCTCAGGAGCTCCCTGCGCTCGCCACAATGTTGTGCGCAAAGAAGCCGCATCTTCGCCTCCGGGAGAATCGGCGAGCGGCAGCTTCCCAAAGGCGAAGATGCAAGCCGCACCATGCAGGCACAGTGTGGGCAGCATTCAGACATAGAGAAACCAGTACTTTACCACTCTCCTGCCTTTTCCATTGTTATTATATTGGAAAAGAACGAGTTTTGGACAGCTACCTTTCATTCCTGCCAAACTCTTTGCAGACCTCCGTGCAAGCTTTAGAACAAGATTTTGGTTGTTTTCTTTCCTGGCAGAGTTTCTCTTTGCAAGATATGGTGGAAAAGCTTTTTGCTGAGTGCTGAGCGGCAAGAAACGCAGAAGACGCAGATACGCAGCTCTCCGAAGCTAAAAGTGCCGGTCCACGGCTTCTTTCGGCAGAAGCCGCTCTTAGGTGCTCACCGCGACCGGCCCAACTCTCTGTGTGCGAAGAAGCCGCTTCTTCGCCTCCGGGAGAATCGGCGAGTGGCAGCTTCCCAAAGGCGAAGATGCAAGCCGCACCATGCAGGCACAGTGTGGGCAGCATTCAGACTTAGAGAAACCAGTACTTTACCACTCTCCTGCCTTTTCCATTGTTATTATATTGGAAAAGAACGAGTTTTGGACAACTACCTTTCATCCTTGCCAAACTCTTTGCAGACCTCCGTGCAAGCTTTAGAACAAGATTTTGGATGTTTTCTTTCCTGGCAGAGTTTCTCTTTGCAAGATAAGTTGGAAAAGCTTTTTGCTGAGTGTTGAGCGGCAAGACACGCAGAAGACGCAGATACGCAGCTCTCCGAAGCTAAGTGCCGGTCCGCAGCTTCTTTCGGCAGAAGCTGCTCTTAGGTGCTCACCGCGACCGGCCCAATGCTCTGTGTGCGCAAAGAAGCCGCTTCTTCGCCTCCGGGAGAATCGGCGAGCGGCAGCTTCCCAAAGGCGAAGATGCAAGCCGCACCATGCAGGCACAGTGTGGGCAGCATTCAGACTTAGAGAAAACAGTACTTTACCACTGTCCTGCCTTTTCCATGGTTATTCTATTGGAAAAGAACGAGTTTTGGACAACTACCTTTCATTCTTGCCAAACGCTTTGCAGACCTCCGTGCAAGCTTTAGAACAAGATTTTGGATGTTTTCTTTCCTGGCAGAGTTTCTCTTTGCAAGATATGGTGGAAAAGCTTTCTGCAGAGTGCTGAGCGGCAAGACACGCAGAAGACGCAGATACGCAGCTCTCCGAAGCTAAAAGTGCCGGTCCGCGGCTTCTTTCGGCAGAAGCCGCTTTTAGGTGCTCACCGCGACAGGCCCAATGCTCTGTGTGCACAAAGAAGCCGCTTCTTCGCCTCCGGGAGAATCGGCGAGCGGCAGCTTCCCAAAGGCGAAGATGCAAGCCGCACCATGCAGGCACAGTGTGGGCAGCATTCAGACTTAGAGAAACCAGTACTTTACCACTCTCCTGCCTTTTCCATTGTTATTATATTCGAAAAGAATGAGTTTTGGACAACTACCTTTCATTCTTGCCAAACTCTTTGCAGACCTCCGTGCAAGCTTTAGAACAAGATTTTGGATGTTTTCTTTCCTGGCAGAGTTTCTCTTTGCAAGATATGGTGGAAAAGCTTTTTGCTGAGTGTTGAGCGGCAAGACACGCAGAAGACGCAGATACGCAGCTCTCCGAAGCTAAGTGCCGGTCCCGGGCTTCTATCGGCAAAAGCCGCTTTTAGGTGCTCACCGCGACAGGCCCAAAGCTCTGTGTGCGCAAAGAAGCCGCTTCTTCGCCTCCGGGAGAATCGGCGAGCAGCAGCTTCCCAAAGGCGAAGATGCAAGCTGCACCATGCAGGCACAGTGTGGGCAGCATTCAGACTTGGAGAAACCAGTACTTTACCACTCTCCTGCCTTTTCCATGGTTATTATATTGGAAAAGAATGAGTTTTGGACAACTACCTTTCATTCTTGCAAAACTCTTTGCAGACCTCCGTGCAAGCTTTAGAACAAGATTTTGGATGTTTTCTTTCCTGGCAGAGTTTCTCTTTGCAAGACATGGTGGAAAAGCTTTTTGCTGAGTGTTGAGCGGCAAGACACGCAGAAGACGCAGATACGCAGCTCTCCGAAGCTAAGTGCCGGTCCACGGCTTCTTTCGGCAGAAGCCGCTCTTAGGTGCTCACTGCGACCGGCCCAATGCTCTGTGTGCACAAAGAAGCCGCTTCTTCGCCTCCGGGAGAATCGGCGAGCGGCAGCTTCCCAAAGGCGAAGATGCAAGCCGCACCATGCAGGCACAGTGTGGGCAGCATTCAGACTTAGAGAAACCAGTACTTTACCACTCTCCTGCCTTTTCCATTGTTATTATATTGGAAAAGAACGAGTTTTGGACAACTACCTTTCATTCTTGCCAAACTCTTTGCAGACCTCCGTGCAAGCTTTAGAACAAGATTTTGGATGTTTTCTTTCCTGGCAGAGTTTCTCTTTGCAAGATAAGGTGGAAAAGCTTTTTGCTGAGTGTTGAGCGGCAAGACACGCAGAAGACGCAGATACGCAGCTCTCCGAAGCTAATGCCGGTCCACGGCTTCTTTCGGCACAAACCGCTCTCAGGAGCTCCCTGCGCTCGCCACAATGTTGTGCGCAAAGAAGCCGCTTCTTCGCCTCCGGGAGAATCGGCGAGCGGCAGCTTCCCAAAGGCGAAGATGCAAGCTGCGCCATGCAGGCACAGTGTGGGCAGCATTCAGACTTAGAGAAACCAGTATTTTACCACTCTCCTGCCTTTTCCATTGTTATTATATTGGAAAAGAACGAGTTTTGGACAAGTACCTTTCATTCTTGCAAAACTCTTTGCAGACCTCCGTGCAAGCTTTAGAACAAGATTTTGGATGTTTTCTTTCCTGGCAGAGTTTCTCTTTGCAAGATATGGTGGAAAAGCTTTTTGCTGAGTGTTGAGCGGCAAGACACGCAGAAGACGCAGATACGCAGCTCTCCGAAGCTAAGTGCCGGTCCCGGGCTTCTATCGGCAAAAGCCGCTTTTAGGTGCTCACCGCGACAGGCCCAAAGCTCTGTGTGCGCAAAGAAGCCGCTTCTTCGCCTCCGGGAGAATCGGCGAGCAGCAGCTTCCCAAAGGCGAAGATGCAAGCTGCACCATGCAGGCACAGTGTGGGCAGCATTCAGACTTGGAGAAACCAGTACTTTACCACTCTCCTGCCTTTTCCATGGTTATTATATTGGAAAAGAATGAGTTTTGGACAACTACCTTTCATTCTTGCAAAACTCTTTGCAGACCTCCGTGCAAGCTTTAGAACAAGATTTTGGATGTTTTCTTTCCTGGCAGAGTTTCTCTTTGCAAGACATGGTGGAAAAGCTTTTTGCTGAGTGTTGAGCGGCAAGACACGCAGAAGACGCAGATACGCAGCTCTCCGAAGCTAAGTGCCGGTCCACGGCTTCTTTCGGCAGAAGCCGCTCTTAGGTGCTCACTGCGACCGGCCCAATGCTCTGTGTGCACAAAGAAGCCGCTTCTTCGCCTCCGGGAGAATCGGCGAGCGGCAGCTTCCCAAAGGCGAAGATGCAAGCCGCACCATGAAGGCACAGTGTGGGCAGCATTCAGACTTAGAGAAACCAGTACTTTACCACTCTCCTGCCTTTTCCATTGTTATTATATTGGAAAAGAACGAATTTTGGACAACTACCTTTCATTCTTGCCAAACTCTTTGCAGACCTCCGTGCAAGCTTTAGAACAAGATTTTGGATGTTTTCTTTCCTGGCAGAGTTTCTCTTTGCAAGATAAGGTGGAAAAGCTTTTTGCTGAGTGTTGAGCGGCAAGACACGCAGAAGACGCAGATACGCAGCTCTCCGAAGCTAATGCCGGTCCACGGCTTCTTTCGGCACAAACCGCTCTCAGGAGCTCCCTGCGCTCGCCACAATGTTGTGCGCAAAGAAGCCGCTTCTTCGCCTCCGGGAGAATCGGCGAGCGGCAGCTTCCCAAAGGCGAAGATGCAAGCTGCGCCATGCAGGCACAGTGTGGGCAGCATTCAGACTTAGAGAAACCAGTATTTTACCACTCTCCTGCCTTTTCCATTGTTATTATATTGGAAAAGAACGAGTTTTGGACAAGTACCTTTCATTCTTGCAAAACTCTTTGCAGACCTCCGTGCAAGCTTTAGAACAAGATTTTGGATGTTTTCTTTCCTTGCAGAGTTTCTCTTTGCAAGATATGGTGGAAAAGCTTTTTGCTGAGTGTTGAGCGGCAAGACACGCAGAAGACGCAGATACGCAGCTCTCCGAAGCTAAGTGCCGGTCCACGGCTTCTTTCGGCAGAAGCCGCTCTTAGGTGCTCACCGCGACCGGCCCAATGCTCTGTGTGCGCAAAGAAGCCGCTTCTTCGCCTCCGGGAGAATCGGCGAGCGGCAGCTTCCCAAAGGCGAAGATGCAAACCGCACCATGCAGGCACAGTGTGGGCAGCATTCAGACTTAGAGAAACCAGTACTTTACCACTCTCCTGCCTTTTCCATTGTTATTATATTGGAAAAGAACGAGTTTTGGACAAGTACCCTTCATTCTTGCCAAACTCTTTGCAGACCTCCGTGCAAGCTTTAGAACAAGATTTTGGATGTTTTCTTTCCTGGCAGAGTTTCTCTTTGCAAGATATGGTGGAAAAGCTTTTTGCAGAGTGTAGAGCGGCAAGACACGCAGAAGACGCAGATACGCAGCTCTCCGAAGCTAAGTGCCGGTCCACGGCTTCTTTCGGCAGAAGCCGCTCTTAGGTGCTCACCGCGACCGGCCCAATGCTCTGTGTGCGCAAAGAAGCCGCTTCTTCGCCTCCGGGAGAATCGGCGAGCGGCAGCTTCCCAAAGGTGAAGATGCAAGCCGCACCATGCAGGCACAGTGTGGGCAGCATTCAGACTTAGAGAAACCAGTACTTTACCCTCTCCTGCCTTTTCCATTGTTATTATATTGGAAAAGAACGAGTTTTGGACAACTACCTTTCATTCTTGCCAAACTCTTTGCAGACCTCCGTGCAAGCTTTAGAACAAGACTTTGGATGTTTTCTTTACTGGCAGAGTTTCTCTTTGCAAGATATGGTGGAAAAGCTTTTTGCTGAGTGTTGAGCGGCAAGACACGCAGAAGACGCAGATACGCAGCTCTCCGAAGCTAAGTGCCGGTCCCAGGCTTCTTTCGGCACAAACCGCTCTCAGGAGCTCCCTGCGCTCGCCACAATGTTGTGCGCAAAGAAGCCGCTTCTTCGCCTCCGGGAGAATCGGCGAGCGGCAGCTTCCCAAAGGCGAAGATGCAAGCCGCACCATGCAGGCACAGTGTGGGCAGCATTCAGACTTAGAGAAACCAGTACTTTACCACTCTCCTGCCTTTTCCATTGTTATTATATTGGAAAAGAACGAGTTTTGGACAAGTACCTTTCATTCTTGCCAAACTCTTTGCAGACCTCCGTGCAAGCTTTAGAACAAGATTTTGGATATTTTCTTTCCTGGCAGAGCTTCTCTTTGCAAGACATGGTGGAAAAGCTTTTTGCTGAGTGTTGAGCGGCAAGGCACGCAGAAGACGCAGATACGCAGCTCTCCGAAGCTAAGTGCCGGTCCACGGCTTCTTTCGGCAGAAGCCGCTTTTAGGTGCTCACCGCGACAGGCCCAATGCTCTGTGTGCACAAAGAAGCCGCTTCTTCGCCTCCGGGAGAATCGGCGAGCGGCAGCTTCCCAAAGGCGAAGATGCAAGCCGCACCATGCAGGCACAGTGTGGGCAGCATTCAGACTTAGAGAAACCAGTACTTTACCACTCTCCTGCCTTTTCCATTGTTATTATATTCGAAAAGAATGTGTTTTGGACAACTACCTTTCATTCTTGCCAAACTCTTTGCAGACCTCTGTGCAAGCTTTAGAACAAGATTTTGGATGTTTTCTTTCCTGGCAGAGTTTCTCTTTGCAAGATTCTGTGGAAAAGCTTTTTGCTGAGTGTAGAGCGGCAAGACACGCAGAAGACGCAGATACGCAGCTCTCCGAAGCTAAGTGCCGGTCCACGGCTTCTTTCGGCACAAACCGCTCTCAGGAGCTCCCTGCGCTCGCCACAATGTTGCGCGCAAAGAAGCCGCTTCTTCGCCTCCGGGAGAATCGGCGAGTGGCAGCTTCCCAAAGGCGAAGATGCAAGCCGCACCATGCAGGCACAGTGTGGGCAGCATTCAGACATAGAGAAACCAGTACTTTACCACTCTCCTGCCTTTTCCATGGTTATTCTATTGGAAAAGAATGAGGTTTGGACAACTACCTTTCATTCTTGCAAAACTCTTTGCAGACCTACGTGCAAGCTTTAGAACAAGATTTTGGATGTTTTCTTTCCTGGCAGAGTTTCTCTTTGCAAGATAGGGTGGAAAAGCTTTTTGCTGAGTGTTGAGCGACAAGACACGCAGAAGACGCAGATACGCAGCTCTCCGAAGCTAAGTGCTGGTCCACGGCTTCTTTCGGCAGAAGCCGCTCTTAGGTGCTCACCGCGACCGGCCCAATGCTCTGTGTGCGCAAAGAAGCCGCTTCTCCTCCTCCGGGAAAATCGGCGAGTGGCAGCTTCCCAAAGGCGAAGATGCAAGCCGCACCATGCAGGCACAGTGTGGGCAGCATTCAGACTTAGAGAAACCAGTACTTTACCACTCTCCTGCCTTTTCCATTGTTATTATATTGGAAAAGAACGAGTTTTGGACAACTACCTTTCATTCTTGCCAAACTCTTTGCAGACCTCCGTGCAAGCTTTAGAACAAGATTTTGGATGTTTTCTTTCCTGGCAGAGTTTCTCTTTGCAAGAGAAGGTGGAAAAGCTTTTTGCTGAGTGTTGAGCGGCAAGACACGCAGAAGACGCAGATACGCAGCTCTCCGAAGCTAAGTGCCGGTCCACGGCTTCTTTCGGCACAAACCGCTCTCAGGAGCTCCCTGCGCTCGCCACAATGTTGTGCGCAAAGAAGCCGCTTCTTCGCCTCCGGGAGAATCGGCGAGCGGCAGCTTCCCAAAGGCGAAGATGCAAGCTGCACCATGCAGGCACAGTGTGGGCAGCATTCAGACTTAGAGAAACCAGTACTTTACCACTCTCCTGCCTTTTCCATTGTTATTATATCGGAAAAGAACGAGTTTTGGACAAGTACCTTTCATTCTTGCCAAACTTTTTGCAGACCTCCGTGCAAGCTTTAGAACAAGATTTTGGATATTTTCTTTCCTTGCAGAGCTTCTCTTTGCAAGATATGGTGGAAAAGCTTTTTGCTGAGTGTTGAGCGGCAAGACACGCAGAAGACACAGATACGCAGCTCTCCGAAGCTAAGTGCCGGTCCACGGCTTCTTTCGGCACAAACCGCTCTCAGGAGCTCCCTGCGCTCGCCACAATGTTGTGCGCAAAGAAGCCGCTTCTTCGCCTCCGGGAGAATCGGCGAGCGGCAGCTTCCCAAAGGCGAAGATGCAAGCCGCACCATGCAGGCACAGTGTGGGCAGCATTCAGACATAGAGAAACCAGTACTTTACCACTCTCCTGCCTTTTCCATTGTTATTATATTGGAAAAGAACGAGTTTTGGACAGCTACCTTTCATTCCTGCCAAACTCTTTGCAGACCTCCGTGCAAGCTTTAGAACAAGATTTTGGATGTTTTCTTTCCTGGCAGAGTTTCTCTTTGCAAGATATGGTGGAAAAGCTTTTTGCTGAGTGCTGAGCGGCAAGAAACGCAGAAGACGCAGATACGTAGCTCTCCGAAGCTAAAAGTGCCGGTCCACGGCTTCTTTCGGCAGAAGCCGCTCTTAGGTGCTCACCGCGACCGGCCCAACTCTCTGTGTGCGAAGAAGCCGCTTCTTCGCCTCCGGGAGAATCGGCGAGTGGCAGCTTCCCAAAGGCGAAGATGCAAGCCGCACCATGCAGGCACAGTGTGGGCAGCATTCAGACTTAGAGAAACCAGTACTTTACCACTCTCCTGCCTTTTCCATTGTTATTATATTGGAAAAGAACGAGTTTTGGACAACTACCTTTCATCCTTGCCAAACTCTTTGCAGACCTCCGTGCAAGCTTTAGAACAAGATTTTGGATGTTTTCTTTCCTGGCAGAGTTTCTCTTTGCAAGATAAGTTGGAAAAGCTTTTTGCTGAGTGTTGAGCGGCAAGACACGCAGAAGACGCAGATACGCAGCTCTCCGAAGCTAAGTGCCGGTCCACGGCTTCTTTCGGCAGAAGCCGCTCTTAGGTGCTCACCGCGACCGGCCCAATGCTCTGTGTGCGCAAAGAAGCCGCTTCTTCGCCTCCGGGAGAATCGGCGAGCGGCAGCTTCCCAAAGGCGAAGATGCAAGCCGCACCATGCAGGCACAGTGTGGGCAGCATTCAGACTTAGAGAAAACAGTACTTTACCACTCTCCTGCCTTTTCCATGGTTATTCTATTGGAAAAGAACGAGTTTTGGACAACTACCTTTCATTCTTGCCAAACGCTTTGCAGACCTCCGTGCAAGCTTTAGAACAAGATTTTGGATGTTTTCTTTCCTGGCAGAGTTTCTCTTTGCAAGATAGGGTGGAAAAGCTTTTTGCTGAGTGCTGAGCGGCAAGACACGCAGAAGACGCAGATACGCAGCTCTCCGAAGCTAAAAGTGCCGGTCCGCGGCTTCTTTCGGCAGAAGCCGCTTTTAGGTGCTCACCGCGACAGGCCCAATGCTCTGTGTGCACAAAGAAGCCGCTTCTTCGCCTCCGGGAGAATCGGCGAGCGGCAGCTTCCCAAAGGCGAAGATGCAAGCCGCACCATGCAGGCACAGTGTGGGCAGCATTCAGACTTAGAGAAACCAGTACTTTACCACTCTCCTGCCTTTTCCATGGTTATTATATTGGAAAAGAATGAGTTTTGGACAACTACCTTTCATTCTTGCAAAACTCTTTGCAGACCTCCGTGCAAGCTTTAGAACAAGATTTTGGATGTTTTCTTTCCTGGCAGAGTTTCTCTTTGCAAGACATGGTGGAAAAGCTTTTTGCTGAGTGTTGAGCGGCAAGACACGCAGAAGACGCAGATACGCAGCTCTCCGAAGCTAAGTGCCGGTCCACGGCTTCTTTCGGCAGAAGCCGCTCTTAGGTGCTCACTGCGACCGGCCCTATGCTCTGTGTGCACAATGAAGCCGCTTCTTCGCCTGCGGGAGAATCGGCGAGCGGCAGCTTCCCAAAGGCGAAGATGCAAGCCGCACCATGCAGGCACAGTGTGGGCAGCATTCAGACTTAGAGAAACCAGTACTTTACCACTCTCCTGCCTTTTCCATTGTTATTATATTGGAAAAGAACGAGTTTTGGACAACTACCTTTCATTCTTGCCAAACTCTTTGCAGACCTCCGTGCAAGCTTTAGAACAAGATTTTGGATGTTTTCTTTCCTGGCAGAGTTTCTCTTTGCAAGATAAGGTGGAAAAGCTTTTTGCTGAGTGTTGAGCGGCAAGACACGCAGAAGACGCAGATACGCAGCTCTCCGAAGCTAAGTGCCGGTCCACGGCTTCTTTCGGCACAAACCGCTCTCAGGAGCTCCCTGCGCTCGCCACAATGTTGTGCGCAAAGAAGCCGCTTCTTCTCCTCCGGGAGAATCGGCGAGCGGCAGCTTCCCAAAGGCAAAGATGCAAGCCGCCCCATGCAGGCACAGTGTGGGCAGCATTCAGACTTAGAGAAACCAGTATTTTACCACTCTCCTGCCTTTTCCATTGTTATTATATTGGAAAAGAACGAGTTTTGGACAAGTACCTTTCATTCTTGCAAAACTCTTTGCAGACCGCCGTGCAAGCTTTAGAACAAGATTTTGGATGTTTTCTTTCCTTGCAGAGTTTCTCTTTGCAAGATATGGTGGAAAAGCTTTTTGCTGAGTGTTGAGCGGCAAGACACGCAGAAGACGCAGATACGCAGCTCTCCGAAGCTAAGTGCCGGTCCACGGCTTCTTTCGGCAGAAGCCGCTCTTAGGTGCTCACCGCGACCGGCCCAATGCTCTGTGTGCGCAAAGAAGCCGCTTCTTCGCCTCCGGGAGAATCGGCGAGCGGCAGCTTCCCAAAGGCGAAGATGCAAGCCGCACCATGCAGGCACAGTGTGGGCAGCATTCAGACTTAGAGAAACCAGTACTTTACCACTCTCCTGCCTTTTCCATTGTTATTATATTGGAAAAGAACGAGTTTTGGACAAGTACCCTTCATTCTTGCCAAACTCTTTGCAGACCTCCGTGCAAGCTTTAGAACAAGATTTTGGATGTTTTCTTTCCTGGCAGAGTTTCTCTTTGCAAGATATGGTGGAAAAGCTTTTTGCAGAGTGTAGAGCGGCAAGACACGCAGAAGACGCAGATACGCAGCTCTCCGAAGCTAAGTGCCGGTCCACGGCTTCTTTCGGCAGAAGCCGCTCTTAGGTGCTCACCGCGACCGGCCCAATGCTCTGTGTGCGCAAAGAAGCCGCTTCTTCGCCTCCGGGAGAATCGGCGAGCGGCAGCTTCCCAAAGGTGAAGATGCAAGCCGCACCATGCAGGCACAGTGTGGGCAGCATTCAGACTTAGAGAAACCAGTACTTTACCCTCTCCTGCCTTTTCCATTGTTATTCTATTGGAAAAGAACGAGTTTTGGACAACTACCTTTCATTCTTGCCAAACTCTTTGCAGACCTCCGTGCAAGCTTTAGAACAAGACTTTGGATGTTTTCTTTACTGGCAGAGTTTCTCTTTGCAAGATATGGTGGAAAAGATTTTTGCTGAGTGTTGAGCGGCAAGACACGCAGAAGACGCAGATACGCAGCTCTCCGAAGCTAAGTGCCGGTCCCAGGCTTCTTTCGGCACAAACCGCTCTCAGGAGGTCCCTGCGCTCGCCACAATGTTGTGCGCAAAGAAGCCGCTTCTTCGCCTCCGGGAGAATCGGCGAGCGGCAGCTTCCCAAAGGCGAAGATGCAAGCCGCACCATGCAGGCACAGTGTGGGCAGCATTCAGACTTAGAGAAACCAGTACTTTACCACTCTCCTGCCTTTTCCATTGTTATTATATTGGAAAAGAACGAGTTTTGGACAAGTACCTTTCATTCTTGCCAAACTCTTTGCAGACCTCCGTGCAAGCTTTAGAACAAGATTTTGGATATTTTCTTTCCTTGCAGAGCTTCTCTTTGCAAGACATGGTGGAAAAGCTTTTTGCTGAGTGTTGAGCGGCAAGACACGCAGAAGACGCAGATACGCAGCTCTCCGAAGCTAAGTGCCGGTCCGCAGCTTCTTTCGGCAGAAGCCGCTTTTAGGTGCTCACCGCGACAGGCCCAATGCTCTGTGTGCACAAAGAAGCCGCTTCTTCGCCTCCGGGAGAATCGGCGAGCGGCAGCTTCCCAAAGGCGAAGAAGCTAGCCGCACCATGCAGGCACAGTGTGGGCAGCATTCAGACTTAGAGAAACCAGTACTTTACCACTCTCCTGCCTTTTCCATTGTTATTATATTCGAAAAGAATGAGTTTTGGACAACTACCTTTCATTCTTGCCAAACTCTTTGCAGACCTCTGTGCAAGCTTTAGAACAAGATTTTGGATGTTTTCTTTCCTGGCAGAGTTTCTCTTTGCAAGATTCTGTGGAAAAGCTTTTTGCTGAGTGTAGAGCGGCAAGACACGCAGAAGACGCAGATACGCAGCTCTCCGAAGCTAAGTGCCGGTCCACGGCTTCTTTCGGCACAAACCGCTCTCAGGAGCTCCCTGCGCTCGCCACAATGTTGCGCGCAAAGAAGCCGCTTCTTCGCCTCCGGGAGAATCGGCGAGTGGCAGCTTCCCAAAGGCGAAGATGCAAGCCGCACCATGCAGGCACAGTGTGGGCAGCATTCAGACTTAGAGAAACCAGTACTTTACCACTCTCCTGCCTTTTCCATTGTTATTATATTGGAAAAGAACGAGTTTTGGACAACTACCTTTCATTCTTGCAAAACTCTTTGCAGACCTCCGTGCAAGCTTTAGAACAAGATTTTGGATGTTTTCTTTCCTGGCAGAGTTTCTCTTTGCAAGATAAGGTGGAAAAGCTTTTTGCTGAGTGTTGAGCGGCAAGACACGCAGAAGACGCAGATACGCAGCTCTCCGAAGCTAAGTGCCGGTCCACGGCTTCTTTCGGCACAAACCGCTCTCAGGAGCTCCCTGCGCTCGCCACAATGTTGTGCGCAAAGAAGCCGCTTCTTCGCCTCCGGGAGAATCGGCGAGCGGCAGCTTCCCAAAGGCGAAGATGCAAGCTGCACCATGCAGGCACAGTGTGGGCAGCATTCAGACTTAGAGAAACCAGTACTTTACCACTCTCCTGCCTTTTCCATTGTTATTATATTGGAAAAGAACGAGTTTTGGACAACTACCTTTCATTCTTGCCAAACTTTTTGCAGACCTCCGTGCAAGCTTTAGAACAAGATTTTGGATATTTTCTTTCCTTGCAGAGCTTCTCTTTGCAAGATATGGTGGAAAAGCTTTTTGCTGAGTGTTGAGCGGCAAGACACGCAGAAGACGCAGATACGCAGCTCTCCGAAGCTAAGTGCTGGTCCACGGCTTCTTTCGGCAGAAGCCGCTCTTAGGTGCTCACCGCGACCGGCCCAATGCTCTGTGTGCGCAAAGAAGCCGCTTCTTCGCCTCCAGGAGAATCGGCGAGCGGCAGCTTCCCAAAGGCGAAGATGCAAGCCGCACCATGCAGGCACAGTGTGGGCAGCCTTCAGACTTAGAGAAACCAGTACTTTACCACTCTCCTGCCTTTTCCATTGTTATTATATTGGAAAAGAACGAGTTTTGGACAACTACCTTTCATTCTTGCCAAACTCTTTGCAGACCTCCGTGCAAGCTTTAGAACAAGATTTTGGATGTTTTCTTTCCTGGCAGAGTTTCTCTTTGCAAGATATGGTGGAAAAGCTTTTTGCTGAGTGTTGAGCGGCAAGACACGCAGAAGACGCAGATACGCAGCTCTCCGAAGCTAAGTGCCGGTCCACGGCTTCTTTCGGCAGAAGCCGCTCTTAGGTGCTCACCGCGACCGGCCCAATGCTCTGTGTGCGCAAAGAAGCCGCTTCTTCGCCTGCGGGAGAATCGGCGAGCGGCAGCTTCCCAAAGGCGAAGATGCAAGCCGCACCATGCAGGCACAGTGTGGGCAGCATTCAGACTTAGAGAAACCAGTACTTTACCACTCTCCTGCCTTTTCCATTGTTATTATATTGGAAAAGAACGAGTTTTGGACAACTACCTTTCATTCCTGCAAAACTCTTTGCAGACCTCCGTGCAAGCTTTAGAACAAGATTTTGGATGTTTTCTTTCCTGGCAGAGTTTGTCTTTCAAGACATGGTGGAAAAGCTTTTTGCTGAGTGTTGAGCGGCAAGGCACGCAGAAGACGCAGATACGCAGCTCTCCGAAGCTAAGTGCCGGTCCACGGCTTCTTTCGGCAGAAGCCGCTTTTAGGTGCTCACCGCGACCGGCCCAATGCTCTGTGTGCGCAAAGAAGCCGCTTCTTCGCCTCCGGGAGAATCGGCGAGCGGCAGTTTCCCAAAGGCGAAGATGCAGGCCACACCATGCAGGCACAGTGTGAGCAGCATTCAGACTTAGAGAAACCAGTACTTTACCACTCTCCTGCCTTTTCCATTGTTATTATATTGGAAAAGAACGAGTTTTGGACAACTACCTTTCATTCTTGCAAAACTCTTTGCAGACCTCCGTGCAAGCTTTAGAACAAGATTTTGGATGTTTTCTTTCCTGGCAGAGTTTCTCTTTGCAAGATATGGTGGGAAAGCTTTTTGCTGAGTGTTGAGCGGCAAGACACGCAGAAGACGCAGATACGCAGCTCTCCGAAGCTAAGTGCCGGTCCACGGCTTCTTTCGGCACAAACCGCTCTCAGGAGCTCCCTGCGCTCGCCACAATGTTGTGCGCAAAGAAGCCGCTTCTTCGCCTCCGGGAGAATCTGCGAGCGGCAGCTTCCCAAAGGCGAAGATGCAAGCCGCACCATGCAGGCACAGTGTGGGCAGCATTCAGACATAGAGAAACCAGTACTTTACCACTCTCCTGCCTTTTCCATTGTTATTATATTGGAAAAGAACGAGTTTTGGACAGCTACCTTTCATTCCTGCCAAACTCTTTGCAGACCTCCGTGCAAGCTTTAGAACAAGATTTTGGATGTTTTCTTTCCTGGCAGAGTTTCTCTTTGCAAGATAGGGTGGAAAAGCTTTTTGCTGAGTGTTGAGCGGCAAGACACGCAGAAGACGCAGATACGCAGCTCTCCGAAGCTAAGTGCCGGTCCACGGCTTCTTTCGGCACAAACAGCTCTTAGGTGCTCACCGCGACCGGCCCAATGCTCTGTGTGCGAAGAAGCCGCTTTTTCGCCTGCGGGAGAATCGGCCAGCGGCAGCTTCCCAAAGCAAAGATGCAAGCCGCACCATGCAGGCACAGTGTGGGCAGCATTCAGACTTAGAGAAACCAGTACTTTACCACTCTCCTGCCTTTTCCATTGTTATTATATTGGAAAAGAACGAGTTTTGGACAACCAGCTTTCATTCTTGCAAAACTCTTTGCAGACCTCCGTGCAAGCTATAGAAAAAGATTTTGGATGTTTTCTTTCCTGGCAGAGTTTCTCTTTGCAAGATAGGGTGGAAAAGCTTTTTGCTGAGTGTTGAGCGGCAAGACACGCAGAAGACGCAGATACGCAGCTCTCCGAAGCTAAAAGTGCCTGTCCACGGCTTCTTTCGGCAGAAGCCGCTCTTAGGTGCTCACCGCGACCGGCCCAATGCTCTGTGTGCGAAGAAGCTGCTTCTTCGCCTCCGGGAGAATCGGCGAGCGGCAGCTTCCCAAAGGCGAAGATGCAAGCTGCACCATGCAGGCACAGTGTGGGCAGCATTCAGACTTAGAGAAACCAGTACTTTACCACTCTCCTGCCTTTTCCATTGTTATTATATTGGAAAAGAACGAGTTTTGGACAACTACCTTTCATTCTTGCCACACTTTTTGCAGACCTCCGTGCAAGATTTAGAACAAGATTTTGGATATTTTCTTTCCTTGCAGAGCTTCTCTTTGCAAGATATGGTGGAAAAGCTTTTTGCTGAGTGTTGAGCGGCAAGACACGCAGAAGACGCAGATACGCAGCTCTCCGAAGCTAAGTGCTGGTCCACGGCTTCTTTCGGCAGAAGCCGCTCTTAGGTGCTCACCGCGACCGGCCCAATGCTCTGTGTGCGCAAAGAAGCCGCTTCTTCGCCTGCGGGAGAATCGGCGAGCGGCAGCTTCCCAAAGGCGAAGATGCAAGCCGCACCATGCAGGCACAGTGTGGGCAGCCTTCAGACTTAGAGAAACCAGTACTTTACCACTCTCCTGCCTTTTCCATTGTTATTATATTGGAAAAGAACGAGTTTTGGACAACTACCTTTCATTCTTGCCAAACTCTTTGCAGACCTCCGTGCAAGCTTTAGAACAAGATTTTGGATGTTTTCTTTCCTGGCAGAGTTTCTCTTTGCAAGATATGGTGGGAAAGCTTTTTGCTGAGTGTTGAGCGGCAAGACACGCAGAAGACGCAGATACGCAGCTCTCCGAAGCTAAGTGCCGGTCCACGGCTTCTTTCGGCACAAACCGCTCTCAGGAGCTCCCTGCGCTCGCCACAATGTTGTGCGCAAAGAAGCCGCTTCTTCGCCTCCGGGAGAATCTGCGAGCGGCAGCTTCCCAAAGGCGAAGATGCAAGCCGCACCATGCAGGCACAGTGTGGGCAGCATTCAGACATAGAGAAACCAGTACTTTACCACTCTCCTGCCTTTTCCATTGTTATTATATTGGAAAAGAACGAGTTTTGGACAGCTACCTTTCATTCCTGCCAAACTCTTTGCAGACCTCCGTGCAAGCTTTAGAACAAGATTTTGGATGTTTTCTTTCCTGGCAGAGTTTCTCTTTGCAAGATAGGGTGGAAAAGCTTTTTGCTGAGTGTTGAGCGGCAAGACACGCAGAAGACGCAGATACGCAGCTCTCCGAAGCTAAGTGCCGGTCCACGGCTTCTTTCGGCACAAACAGCTCTTAGGTGCTCACCGCGACCGGCCCAATGCTCTGTGTGCGAAGAAGCCGCTTTTTCGCCTGCGGGAGAATCGGCCTGCGGCAGCTTCCCAAAGCAAAGATGCAAGCCGCACCATGCAGGCACAGTGTGGGCAGCATTCAGACTTAGAGAAACCAGTACTTTACCACTCTCCTGCCTTTTCCATTGTTATTATATTGGAAAAGAACGAGTTTTGGACAACCAGCTTTCATTCTTGCAAAACTCTTTGCAGACCTCCGTGCAAGCTATAGAACAAGATTTTGGATGTTTTCTTTCCTGGCAGAGTTTCTCTTTGCAAGATAGGGTGGAAAAGCTTTTTGCTGAGTGTTGAGCGGCAAGACACGCAGAAGACGCAGATACGCAGCTCTCCGAAGCTAAAAGTGCCTGTCCACGGCTTCTTTCGGCAGAAGCCGCTCTTAGGTGCTCACCGCGACCGGCCCAATGCTCTGTGTGCGAAGAAGCTGCTTCTTCGCCTCCGGGAGAATCGGCGAGCGGCAGCTTCCCAAAGGCGAAGATGCAAGCCGCATCATGCAGGCACAGTGTGGGCAGCATTCAGACTTAGAGAAACCAGTACTTTACTACTCTCTTGCCTTTTCCATTGTTACTATATTGGAAAGGAACAAGTTTTCGACAACTACCTTTCTTTCTTGCAAATCTCTTTGCAGACCTCCGTGCAAGCTTTAGAACAAGATTTTGGATGTTTTCTTTCCTGGCAGAGTTTCTCTTTGCAAGATATGGTGGAAAAGCTTTTTGCTGAGTGTTGAGCGGCAAGACACGCAGAAGACGCAGATACGCAGCTCTCCGAAGCTAAGTGCCGGTCCACGGCTTCTTTCGGCAGAAGCCGCTCTTAGGTGCTCACCGCGACCGGCCCAATGCTCTGTGTGCGCAAAGAAGCCGCTTCTTCGCCTCCGGGATAATAGGCGAGCGGCAGCTTCCCAAAGGCGAAGATGCAATCCGCACCATGCAGGCACAGTGTGGGCAGCATTCAGACTTAGAGAAACCAGTACTTTACCACTCTCCTGCCTTTTCCATTGTTATTATATTGGAAAAGAACGAGTTTTGGACAACTAGCTTTCATTCTTGCAAAACTCTTTGCAGACCTCCGTGCAAGCTTTAGAACAAGATTTTGGATATTTTCTTTCCTGGCAGAGTTTGTCTTTGCAAGATAGGGTGGAAAAGCTTTTTGCTGAGTGTTGAGCGGCAAGACACGCAGAAGACGCAGATACGCAGCTCTCCGAAGCTAAGTGCCGGTCCACGGCTTCTTTCGGCACAAACTGCTCTCAGGAGCTCCCTGCGCTCGCCACATTATTGTGCGCAAATAAGCCGCTTCTTCGCCTCCAGGAGAATCGGCGAGCGGCAGCTTCCCAAAGGCAAAGATGCAAGCCGCCCCATGCAGGCACAGTGTGGGCAGCATTCAGACTTAGAGAAACCAGTACTTTACCACTCTCCTGCCTTTTCCATTGTTATTATATTGGAAAAGAACGAGTTTTGGACAACTACCTTTCATTCTTGCCAAACTCTTTGCAGACCTCCGTGCAAGCTTTAGAACAAGATTTTGGATGTTTTCTTTCCTGGCAGAGTTTCTCTTTGCAAGATATGGTGGAAAAGCTTTTAGCTGAGTGCTGAGGGGCAAGACACGCAGAAGACGCAGATACGCAGCTCTCCGAAGCTAAGTGCCGGTCCCAGGCTTCTTTCGGCACAAACCGCTCTCAGGAGCTCCCTGCGCTCGCCACAATGTTGTGCGCAAAGAAGCCGCTTCTTGGCCTCCGGGAGAATCGGCGAGCGGCAGCTTCCCAAAGGCGAAGATGCAAGCCGCACCACACAGGCACAGTGTGGGCAGCATTCAGACTTAGAGAAACCAGTACTTTACCACTCTCCTGCCTTTTCCATTGTTATTATATTGGAAAAGAACGAGTTTTGGACAACTACCTTTCATTCTTGCCAAACTCTTTGCAGACCTCCGTGCAAGCTTTAGAACAAGATTTTGGATGTTTTCTTTACTGGCAGAGTTTGTCTTTCCAAGATAGGGTGGAAAAGCTTTTTGCTGAGTGTTGAGCGGCAAGACACGCAGAAGACGCAGATACGCAGCTCTCCGAAGCTAAAAGTGCCGGTCCACGGCTTATTTCGGCAGAAGCCACTCTTAGGTGCTCACCGCGACCGGCCCAATGCTCTGTGTGCGAAGAAGCCGCTTCTTCTCCTCCGGGAGAATCGGCGAGCGGCAGCTTCCCAAAGGCGAAGATGCAAGCCGCACCATGCAGGCACAGTGTGGGCAGCCTTCAGACTTAGAGAAACCAGTACTTTACCACTCTCCTGCCTTTTCCATTGTTATTATATTGGAAAAGAACGAGTTTTGGACAACTACCTTTCATTCTTGCCAAACTCTTTGCAGACCTCCGTGCAAGCTTTAGAACAAGATTTTGGATGTTTTCTTTCCTGGCAGAGTTTCTCTTTGCAAGATAGGGTGGAAAAGCTTTTAGCTGAGTGCTGAGGGGCAAGACACGCAGAAGACGCAGATACGCAGCTCTCCGAAGCTAAGTGCCAGTCCACGGCTTCTTTCGGCAGAAGCCGCTCTTAGGTGCTCACCGCGACCGGCCCAATGCTCTGTGTGCGCAAAGAAGCCGCTTCTTCGCCTCTGGGAGAATCGGCGAGCGGCAGCTTCCCAAACGCGAAGATGCAAGCCGCACCATGCAGGCACAGTGTGGGCAGCATTCAGACTTAGAGAAACCAGTACTTTACTACTCTCCTGCCTTTTCCATTGTTACTATATTGGAAAGGAACAAGTTTTCGACAACTACCTTTCTTTCTTGCAAATCTCTTTGCAGACCTCCGTGCAAGCTTTAGAACAAGATTTTGGATGTTTTCTTTCCTGGCAGAGTTTCTCTTTGCAAGATATGGTGGAAAAGCTTTTTGCTGAGTGTTGAGCGGCAAGACACGCAGAAGACGCAGATACGCAGCTCTCCGAAGCTAAGTGCCGGTCCACGGCTTCTTTCGGCAGAAGCCGCTCTTAGGTGCTCACCGCGACCGGCCCAATGCTCTGTGTGCGCAAAGAAGCCGCTTCTTCGCCTCCGGGATAATAGGCGAGCGGCAGCTTCCCAAAGGCGAAGATGCAAGCTGCACCATGCAGGCACAGTGTGGGCAGCATTCAGACTTTCAGAAACCAGTACTTTACCACTCTCCTGCCTTTTCCATTGTTATTATATTGGAAAAGAACGAGTTTTGGACAACTACCTTTCATTCTTGCAAAACTCTTTGCAGACCTCCGTGCAAGCTTTAGAACAAGATTTTGGATATTTTCTTTCCTGGCAGAGTTTGTCTTTGCAAGATAGGGTGGAAAAGCTTTTTGCTGAGTGTTGAGCGGCAAGACACGCAGAAGACGCAGATACGCAGCTCTCCGAAGCTAAGTGCCGGTCCACGGCTTCTTTCGGCACAAACTGCTCTCAGGAGCTCCCTGCGCTCGCCACATTATTGTGCGCAAATAAGCCGCTTCTTCGCCTCCAGGAGAATCGGCGAGCGGCAGCTTCCCAAAGGCAAAGATGCAAGCCGCCCCATGCAGGCACAGTGTGGGCAGCATTCAGACTTAGAGAAACCAGTACTTTACCACTCTCCTGCCTTTTCCATTGTTATTATATTGGAAAAGAACGAGTTTTGGACAACTACCTTTCATTCTTGCCAAACTCTTTGCAGACCTCCGTGCAAGCTTTAGAACAAGATTTTGGATGTTTTCTTTCCTGGCAGAGTTTCTCTTTGCAAGATATGGTGGAAAAGCTTTTAGCTGAGTGCTGAGGGGCAAGACACGCAGAAGACGCAGATACGCAGCTCTCCGAAGCTAAGTGCCGGTCCCAGGCTTCTTTCGGCACAAACCGCTCTCAGGAGCTCCCTGCGCTCGCCACAATGTTGTGCGCAAAGAAGCCGCTTCTTGGCCTCCGGGAGAATCGGCGAGCGGCAGCTTCCCAAAGGCGAAGATGCAAGCCGCACCACACAGGCACAGTGTGGGCAGCATTGAGACTTAGAGAAACCAGTACTTTACCACTCTCCTGCCTTTTCCATTGTTATTATATTGGAAAAGAACGAGTTTTGGACAACTACCTTTCATTCTTGCCAAACTCTTTGCAGACCTCCGTGCAAGCTTTAGAACAAGATTTTGGATGTTTTCTTTACTGGCAGAGTTTGTCTTTCCAAGATAGGGTGGAAAAGCTTTTTGCTGAGTGTTGAGCGGCAAGACACGCAGAAGACGCAGATACGCAGCTCTCCGAAGCTAAAAGTGCCGGTCCACGGCTTATTTCGGCAGAAGCCACTCTTAGGTGCTCACCGCGACCGGCCCAATGCTCTGTGTGCGAAGAAGCCGCTTCTTCTCCTCCGGGTGAATCGGCGAGCGGCAGCTTCCCAAAGGCGAAGATGCAAGCCGCACCACACAGGCACAGTGTGGGCAGCCTTCAGACTTAGAGAAACCAGTACTTTACCACTCTCCTGCCTTTTCCATTGTTATTATATTGGAAAAGAACGAGTTTTGGACAACTACCTT
Organism: Molothrus aeneus; assembly: GCF_037042795.1. Lineage (NCBI taxonomy): Eukaryota > Metazoa > Chordata > Aves > Passeriformes > Icteridae > Molothrus > Molothrus aeneus. Next base: position 125,554 of record NW_027098789.1, read on the forward strand.
TCATTCTTGCAAAACTCTTTGCAGACCTCCGTGCAAGCTTTAGAACAAGATTTTGGATGTTTTCTTTCCTGGCAGAGTTTCTCTTTGCAAGATACGGTGGAAAAGCTTTTTGCTGAGTGTAGAGCGGCAAGACACGCAGAAGACGCAGATACGCAGCTCTCCGAAGCTAAGTGCCGGTCCACGGCTTCTTTCGGCAGAAGCCGCTCTTAGGTGCTCACCGCGACTGGCCCAATGCTCTGTGTGCGAAGAAGCCGCTTCTTCGCCTGCGGGAGAATCAGCCAGCGGCACCTTCCCAAAGGCAAAGATGCAAGCCGCACCATGCAGGCACAGTGTGGGCAGCCTTCAGACTTAGAGAAACCAGTACTTTACCACTCTCCTGCCTTTTCCATTGTTATTATATTGGAAAAGAACGAGTTTTGGACAACTACCTTTCATTCTTGCCAAACTCTTTGCAGACCTCCGTGCAAGCTTTAGAACAAGATTTTGGATGTTTTCTTTCCTGGCAGAGTTTGTCTTTGCAAGATAGGGTGGAAAAGCTTTTTGCTGAGTGTTGAGCGGCAAGACACGCAGAAGACGCAGATACGCAGCTCTCCGAAGCTAAAAGTGCCGGTCCACGGCTTCTTTCGGCAGAAGCCGCTCTTAGGTGCTCACCGCGACCGGCCCAATGCTCTGTGTGCGAAGAAGCCGCTTCTTCTCCTCCGGGAGAATCGGCGAGCGGCAGCTTCCCAAAGGCGAAGATGCAAGCCGCACCATGCAGGCACAGTGTGGGCAGCCTTCAGACTTAGAGAAACCAGTACTTTACCACTCTCCTGCCTTTTCCATTGTTATTATATTGGAAAAGAACGAGTTTTGGACAAGTACCTTTCATTCTTACCAAACTCTTTGCAGACCTCCGTGCAAGCTTTAGAACAAGATTTTGGATGTTTTCTTTCCTGGCAGAGTTTCTCTTTGCAAGATATGGTGGAAAAGCTTTTTGCTAAGTGCTGAGCGGTAAGACACGCAGAAGACGCAGATACGCATCTCTCCGAAGCTAAGTGCCGGTCCATGGCTTCTTTCGGCACAAACTGCTCTCAGGAGCTCCCTGCGCTCGCCACAATGTTGTGCGCAAAGAAGCCGCTTCTTCGCCTCCGGGAGAATCGGCGAGCGGCAGCTTCCCAAAGGCGAAGATGCAAGCCGCACCATGCAGGCACAGTGTGGGCAGCATTGAGACTTAGAGAAACCAGTACTTTACCACTCTCCTGCCTTTTCCATTGTTATTATATTGGAAAAGAACGAGTTTTGGACAACTACCTTTCATTCTTGCAAAACTCTTTGCAGACCTCCGTGCAAGCTTTAGAACAAGATTTTGGATGTTTTCTTTACTGGCAGAGTTTCTCTTTGCAAGATATGGTGGAAAAGCTTTTTGCTGAGTGCTGAGCGGCAAGACACGCAGAAGACGCAGATACGCAGCTCTCCGAAGCTAAGTGCCGGTCCCGGGCTTCTTTCGGCACAAACCGCTCTCAGGAGCTCCCTGCGCTCGCCACAATGTTGCGCGCAAAGAAGCCGCTTCTTCGCCTCCGGGAGAATCGGCGAGTGGCAGCTTCCCAAAGGCGAAGATGCAAGCCGCACCATGCAGGCACAGTGTGGGCAGCATTCAGACTTAGAGAAACCAGTACTTTACCACTCTCCTGCCTTTTCCATTGTTATTATAGTGGAAAAGAACGAGTTTGGGACAAGTACCTTTCATTCTTGCAAAGCTCTTTGCAGACCTCCGTGCAAGCTTTAGAACAAGATTTTGGATGTTTTCTTTACTGGCAGAGTTTCTCTTTGCAAGATAGGGTGGAAAAACTTTTTGCTGAGTGTTGAGCGGCAAGACACGCAGAAGACGCAGATACGCAGCTCTCCGAAGCTAAGTGCCAGTCCACGGCATCTTTCGGCAGAAGCCGCTCTTAGGTGCTCACTGGGACCGGCCCAGTGCTCTGTGTGCGCAAAGAAGCCGCTTCTCCTCCTCCGGGAGAATCGGCGAGCGGCAGCTTCCCAAAGGCGAAGATGCAAGCTGCACCATGCAGGCACAGTGTGGGCAGCATTCAGACTTAGAGAAACCAGTACTTTACCACTCTCCTGCCTTTTCCATTGTTATTATATTGGAAAAGAACGAGTTTTGGACAACTACCTTTCATTCTTGCAAAACTCTTTGCAGACCTCCGTGCAAGCTTTAGAACAAGATTTTGGATGTTTTCTTTCATGGCAGAGTTTGTCTTTGCAAGATAGGGTGGAAAAGCTTTTTGCTGAGTGTTGAGCGGCAAGACACGCAGAAGACGCAGATACGCAGCTCTCCGGAGCTATGTGCCGGTCCATGGCTTCTTTCAGCACAAACTGCTCTCAGGAGCTCCCTGCGCTCGCCACAATGTTGTGCGCAAAGAAGCCGCTTCTTCGCCTCCGGGAGAATCGGCGAGCGGCAGCTTCCCAAAGGCGAAGATGCAAGCTGCAGCACACAGGCACAGTGTGGGCAGCATTCAGACTTAGAGAAACCAGTACTTTACCACTCTCCTGCCTTTTCCATTGTTATTATATTGGAAAAGAACGAGTTTTGGACAACTACCTTTCATTCTTGCAAAACTCTTTGCAGACCTCCGTGCAAGCTTTAGAACAAGATTTTGGATGTTTTCTTTCCTGGCAGAGTTTCTCCTTGCAAGATATGGTGGAAAAGCTTTTTGCTGAGTGCTGAGCGGCAAGACACGCAGAAGACGCAGATACGCAGCTCTCCGAAGCTAAGTGCCGGTCCCGGGCTTCTTTCGGCACAAACCGCTCTCAGGAGCTCCCTGCGCTCGCCACAATGTTGTGCGCAAAGAAGCCGCTTCTTCGCCTCCGGGAGAATCGGCGAGCGGCAGCTTCCCAAAGGCGAAGATGCAAGCCACACCTTGCAGGCACAGTGTGGGCAGCATTCAGACTTAGAGAAACCAGTACTTTACCACTCTCCTGCCTTTTCCATTGTTATTATAGTGGAAAAGAACGAGTTTGGGACAAGTACCTTTCATTCTTGCAAAGCTCTTTGCAGACCTCCGTGCAAGCTTTAGAACAAGATTTTGGATGTTTTCTTTACTGGCAGAGTTTCTCTTTGCAAGATAGGGTGGAAAAACTTTTTGCTGAGTGTTGAGCGGCAAGACACGCAGAAGACGCAGATACGCAGCTCTCCGAAGCTAAGTGCCAGTCCACGGCTTCTTTCGGCAGAAGCCGCTCTTAGGTGCTCACTGGGACCGGCCCAATGCTCTGTGTGCGCAAAGAAGCCGCTTCTCCTCCTCCGGGAGAATCGGCGAGCGGCAGCTTCCCAAAGGCGAAGATGCAAGCTGCACCATGCAGGCACAGTGTGGGCAGCATTCAGACTTAGAGAAACCAGTACTTTACCACTCTCCTGCCTTTTCCATTGTTATTATATTGGAAAAGAACGAGTTTTGGACAACTACCTTTCATTCTTGCAAAACTCTTTGCAGACCTCCGTGCAAGCTTTAGAACAAGATTTTGGATGTTTTCTTTACTGGCAGAGTTTCTCTTTGCAAGATAGGGTGGAAAAGCTTTTTGCTGAGTGTTGAGCGGCAAGACACGCAGAAGACGCAGATACGCAGCTCTCCGGAGCTAAGTGCCGGTCCATGGCTTCTTTCAGCACAAACTGCTCTCAGGAGCTCCCTGCGCTCGCCACAATGTTGTGCGCAAAGAAGCCGCTTCTTCGCCTCCGGGAGAATCGGCGAGCGGCAGCTTCCCAAAGGCGAAGATGCAAGCCGCACCACACAGGCACAGTGTGGGCAGCATTCAGACTTAGAGAAACCAGTACTTTACCACTCTCCTGCCTTTTCCATGGTTATTCTATTGGAAAAGAACGAGTTTTGGACAACTACCTTTCATTCTTGCAAAACTCTTTGCAGACCTCCGTGCAAGCTTTAGAACAAGATTTTGGATGTTTTCTTTCCTGGCAGAGTTTCTCCTTGCAAGATAGGGTGGAAAAGCTTTTTGCTGAGTGTTGAGCGGCAAGACACGCAGAAGACGCAGATACGCAGCTCTCCGAAGCTAAGTGCCGGTCCCGGGCTTCTTTCAGCACAAACCGCTCTCAGGAGCTCCCTGCGCTCGCCACAATGTTGGGCGCAAAGAAGCCGCTTCTTCGCCTCCGGGAGAATCGGCGAGCGGCAGCTTCCCAAAGGCGAAGATGCAAGCCGCACCTTGCAGGCACAGTGTGGGCAGCATTCAGACTTAGAGAAACCAGTACTTTACCACTCTCCTGCCTTTTCCATGGTTATTATATTGGAAAAGAACGAGTTTTGGACAACTACCTTTCATTCTTGCAAAACTCTTTGGAGACCTCCGTGCAAGCTTTAGAACAAGATTTTGGATGTTTTCTTTACTGGCAGAGTTTCTCTTTGCAAGATAGGGTGGAAAAGCTTTTTGCTGAGTGTTGAGCGGCAAGACACGCAGAAGACGCAGATACGCAGCTCTCCGAAGCTAAAAGTGCCGGTCCACGGCTTCTTTCGGCAGAAGCCGCTCTTAGGTGCTCACCACGACCGGCCCAATGCTCTGTGTGCGAAGAAGCCGCTTCTTCTCCTCCGGGAGAATCGGCGAGCGGCAGCTTCCCAAAGGCGAAGAAGCAAGCCGCACCATGCAGGCACAGTGTGGGCAGCCTTCAGACTTAGAGAAACCAGTACTTTACCACTCTCCTGCCTTTTCCATTGTTATTATATTGGAAAAGAACGAGTTTTGGACAACTACCTTTCATTCTTGCAAAACTCTTTGCAGACCTCCGTGCAAGCTTTAGAACAAGATTTTGGATGTTTTCTTTCCTGGCAGAATTTCTCTTTGCAAGATAGGGTGGAAAAGCTTTTTGCTAAGTGCTGAGCGGCAAGACACGCAGAAGACGCAGATACGCAGCTCTCCGAAGCTAAGTGCCGGTCCACGGCTTCTTTCGGCACAAACTGCTCTCAGGAGCTCCCTGCGCTCGCCACAATGTTGTGCGCAAAGAAGCCGCTTCTTCGCCTCCAGGAGAATCGGCGAGCGGCAGCTTCCCAAAGGCGAAGATGCAAGCCACACCATGCAGGCACAGTGTGGGCAGCATTGAGACTTAGAGAAACGAGTACTTTACCACTCTCCAGCCTTTTCCATTGTTATTATATTGGAAAAGAACGAGTTTTGGGCAACTACCTTTCATTCTTGCAAAACTCTTTGCAGACCTCCGTGCAAGCTTTAGAACAAGATTTTGGATGTTTTCTTTACTGGCAGAGTTTCTCTTTGCAAGATAGGGTGGAAAAGCTTTTTGCTGAGTGCTGAGTGGCAAGACACGCAGAAGACGCAGATACGCAGCTCTCCGAAGCTAAGTGCCGGTCCCGGGCTTCTTTCGGCACAAACCGCTCTCAGGAGCTCCCTGCGCTCGCCACAATGTTGTGCGCAAAGAAGCCGCTTCTTCGCCTCCGGGAGAATCGGCGAGCGGCAGCTTCCCAAAGGCGAAGATGCAAGCTGCACCATGCAGGCACAGTGTGGGCAGCATTCAGACTTAGAGAAACCAGTACTTTACCACTCTCCTGCCTTTTCCATGGTTATTATATTGGAAAAGAATGAGTTTTAGACAACTACCTTTCATTCTTGCAAAACTCTTTGCAGACCTCCGTGCAAGCTTTAGAACAAGATTTTGGATGTTTTCTTTCCTGGCAGAGTTTCTCTTTGCAAGACATGGTGGAAAAGCTTTTTGCTGAGTGTTGAGCGGCAAGACACGCAGAAGACGCAGATACGCAGCTCTCCGAAGCTAAGTGCCGGTCCACGGCTTCTTTCGGCAGAAGCCGCTCTTAGGTGCTCACTGCGACCTGCCCAATGCTCTGTGTGCACAAAGAAGCCGCTTCTTCGCCTGCGGGAGAATCGGCGAGCGGCAGCTTCCCAAAGGCGAAGATGCAAGCCGCACCATGCAGGCACAGTGTGGGCAGCATTCAGACTTAGAGAAACCAGTACTTTACCACTCTCCTGCCTTTTCCATTGTTATTATATTGGAAAAGAACGAGTTTTGGACAGCTACCTTTCATTCTTGCCAAACTCTTTGCAGACCTCCGTGCAAGCTTTAGAACAAGATTTTGGATGTTTTCTTTCCTGGCAGAGTTTCTCTTTGCAAGATATGGTGGGAAAGCTTTTTGCTGAGTGTTGAGCGGCAAGACACGCAGAAGACGCAGATACGCAGCTCTCCGGAGCTAAGTGCCAGTCCACGGCTTCTTTCGGCACAAACCGCTCTCAGGAGCTCCCTGCGCTCGCCACAATGTTGTGCGCCAAGAAGCCGCTTCTTCGCCTCCGGGAGAATCGGCGAGCGGCAGCTTCCCAAAGGCGAAGATGCAAGCTGCGCCATGCAGGCACAGTGTGGGCAGCATTCAGACTTAGAGAAACCAGTATTTTACCACTCTCCTGCCTTTTCCATTGTTATTATATTGGAAAAGAACGAGTTTTGGACAAGTACCTTTCATTCTTGCAAAACTCTTTGCAGACCTCCGTGCAAGCTTTAGAACAAGATTTTGGATGTTTTCTTTCCTTGCAGAGTTTCTCTTTGCAAGATATGGTGGAAAAGCTTTTTGCTGAGTGTTGAGCGGCAAGACACGCAGAAGACGCAGATACGCAGCTCTCCGAATCTAAGTGCCGGTCCACGGCTTCTTTCGGCAGAAGCCGCTCTTAGGTGCTCACCGCGACCGGCCCAATGCTCTGTGTGCGCAAAGAAGCCGCTTCTTCGCCTCCGGGAGAATCGGCGAGCGGCAGCTTCCCAAAGGCGAAGATGCAAGCCGCACCATGCAGGCACAGTGTGGGCAGCATTGAGACTTAGAGAAACCAGTACTTTACCACTCTCCTGCCTTTTCCATTGTTATTATATTGGAAAAGAACGAGTTTTGGACAACTACCCTTCATTCTTGCCAAACTCTTTGCAGACCTCCGTGCAAGCTTTAGAACAAGATTTTGGATGTTTTCTTTCCTGGCAGAGTTTCTCTTTGCAAGATATGGTGGAAAAGCTTTTTGCAGAGTGTAGAGCGGCAAGACACGCAGAAGACGCAGATACGCAGCTCTCCGAAGCTAAGTGCCGGTCCACGGCTTCTTTCGGCAGAAGCCGCTCTTAGGTGCTCACCGCGACCGGCCCAATGCTCTGTGTGCGCAAAGAAGCCGCTTCTTCGCCTCCGGGAGAATCGGCGAGCGGCAGCTTCCCAAAGGTGAAGATGCAAGCCGCACCATGCAGGCACAGTGTGGGCAGCATTCAGACTTAGAGAAACCAGTACTTTACCCTCTCCTGCCTTTTCCATTGTTATTATATTGGAAAAGAACGAGTTTTGGACAACTACCTTTCATTCTTGCCAAACTCTTTGCAGACCTCCGTGCAAGCTTTAGAACAAGACTTTGGATGTTTTCTTTACTGGCAGAGTTTCTCTTTGCAAGATATGGTGGAAAAGCTTTTTGCTGAGTGTTGAGCAGCAAGACACGCAGAAGACGCAGATACGCAGCTCTCCGAAGCTAAGTGCTGGTCCCAGGCTTCTTTCGGCACAAACCGCTCTCAGGAGCTCCCTGCGCTCGCCACAATGTTGTGCGCAAAGAAGCCGCTTCTTCGCCTCCGGGAGAATCGGCGAGCGGCAGCTTCCCAAAGGCGAAGATGCAAGCCGCACCATGCAGGCACAGTGTGGGCAGCATTCAGACTTAGAGAAACCAGTACTTTACCACTCTCCTGCCTATTCCATGGTTATTATATTGGAAAAGAATGAGTTTTAGACAACTACCTTTCATTCTTGCAAAACTCTTTGCAGACCTCCGTGCAAGCTTTAGAACAAGATTTTGGATGTTTTCTTTCCTGGCAGAGTTTCTCTTTGCAAGACATGGTGGAAAAGCTTTTTGCTGAGTGTTGAGCGGCAAGGCACGCAGAAGACGCAGATACGCAGCTCTCCGAAGCTAAGTGCCGGTCCGCAGCTTCTTTCGGCAGAAGCCGCTTTTAGGTGCTCACCGCGACAGGCCCAATGCTCTGTGTGCACAAAGAAGCCGCTTCTTCGCCTCCGGGAGAATCGGCGAGCGGCAGCTTCCCAAAGGCGAAGATGCAAGCCGCACCATGCAGGCACAGTGTGGGCAGCATTCACACTTAGAGAAACCAGTACTTTACCACTCTCCTGCCTTTTCCATTGTTATTATATTAGAAAAGAACGAGTTTTGGACAACTACCTTTCATTCTTGCCAAACTCTTTGCAGACCTCCGTGCAAGCTTTAGAACAAGATTTTGGATGTTTTCTTTCCTGGCAGAGTTTCTCTTTGCAAGATATGGTGGAAAAGCTTTTTGCTGAGTGTTGAGCGGCAAGACACGCAGAAGACGCAGATACGCAGCTCTCCGAAGCTAAGTGCCGGTCCACGGCTTCTTTCGGCAGAAGCCGCTCTTACGTGCTCACCGCGACCGGCCCAATGCTCTGTGTGCGCAAAGAAGCCGCTTCTTCGCCTGCGGGAGAATCGGCGAGCGGCAGCTTCCCAAAGGCGAAGATGCAAGCCGCACCATGCAGGCACAGTGTGGGCAGCATTCAGACTTAGAGAAACCAGTACTTTACCACTCTCCTGCCTTTTCCATTGTTATTATATTGGAAAAGAACGAGTTTTGGACAACTACCTTTCATTCTTGCAAAACTCTTTGCAGACCTCCGTGCAAGCTTTAGAACAAGATTTTGGATGTTTTCTTTCCTGGCAGAGTTTCTCTTTGCAAGATATGGTGGGAAAGCTTTTTGCTGAGTGTTGAGCGCCAAGACACGCAGAAGACGCAGATACGCAGCTCTCCGAAGCTAAGTGCCGGTCCACGGCTTCTTTCGGCACAAACCGCTCTCAGGAGCTCCCTGCGCTCGCCACAATGTTGTGCGCAAAGAAGCCGCTTCTTCGCCTCCGGGAGAATCTGCGAGCGGCAGCTTCCCAAAGGCGAAGATGCAAGCTGCACCATGCAGGCACAGTGTGGGCAGCATTCAGACATAGAGAAACCAGTACTTTACCACTCTCCTGCCTTTTCCATTGTTATTATATTGGAAAAGAATGAGTTTTGGACAGCTACCTTTCATTCCTGCCAAACTCTTTGCAGTCCTCCGTGCAAGCTTTAGAACAAGATTTTGGATGTTTTCTTTCCTGGCAGAGTTTCTCTTTGCAAGATATGGTGGAAAAGCTTTTTGCTGAGTGCTGAGCGGGAAGAAACGCAGAAGACGCAGATACGCAGCTCTCCGAAGCTAAAAGTGCCGGTCCACGGCTTCTTTCGGCAGAAGCCGCTCTTAGGTGCTCACCGCGACCGGCCCAACTCTCTGTGTGCGAAGAAGCCGCTTCTTCGCCTCCGGGAGAATCGGCGAGCGGCAGCTTCCCAAAGGCGAAGATGCAAGCCGCACCATGCAGGCACAGTGTGGGCAGCCTTCAGACTTAGAGAAACCAGTACTTTACCACTCTCCTGCCTTTTCCATTGTTATTATATTGGAAAAGAACGAGTTTTGGACAACTACCTTTCATCCTTGCCAAACTCTTTGCAGACCTGCGTGCAAGCTTTAGAACAAGATTTTGGATGTTTTCTTTCCTGGCAGAGTTTCTCTTTGCAAGATAAGTTGGAAAAGCTTTTTGCTGAGTGTTGAGCGGCAAGACACGCAGAAGACGCAGATACGCAGCTCTCCGAAGCTAAGTGCCGGTCCACGGCTTCTTTCGGCACAAACCGCTCTCAGGAGCTCCCTGCGCTCGCCACAATGTTGTGCGCAAAGAAGCCGCTTCTTCACCTCCGGGAGAATCGGCGAGCGGCAGCTTCCCAAAGGCGAAGATGCAAGCTGCACCATGCAGGTACAGTGTGGGCAGCATTCAGACTTTGAGAAACTAGTACTTTACCACTCTCCTGCCTTTTCCATTGTTATTATATTGGAAAAGAACGAGTTTTGGACAAGTACCTTTCATTCTTACCAAACTCTTTGCAGACCTCCGTGCAAGCTTTAGAACAAGATTTTGGATGTTTTCTTTCCTGGCAGAGTTTCTCTTTGCAAGATAGGGTGGAAAAGCTTTTTGCTGAGTGTTGAGCGGCAAGACACGCAGAAGACGCAGATACGCAGCTCTCCGAAGCTAAGTGCCGGTCCACGGCTTCTTTCGGCACAAACAGCTCTTAGGTGCTCACCGCGACTGGCCCAATGCTCTGTGTGCGAAGAAGCCGCTTCTTCGCCTGCGGGAGAATCGGCCAGCGGCAGCTTCCCAAAGCAAAGATGCAAGCCGCACCATGCAGGCACAGTGTGGGCAGCATTCAGACTTAGAGAAACCAGTACTTTACCACTCTCCTGCCTTTTCCATTGTTATTATATTGGAAAAGAACGAGTTTTGGACAACTACCTTTCATTCTTGCAAAACTCTTTGCAGACCTCCGTGCAAGCTTTAGAACAAGATTTTGGATGTTTTCTTTCCTGGCAGAGTTTCTCTGTGCAAGATAGGGTGGAAAAGCTTTTTGCTGAGTGTTGAGCGGCAAGACACGCAGAAGACGCAGATACGCAGCTCTCCGAAGCTAAAAGTGCCTGTCCACGGCTTCTTTCGGCAGAAGCCGCTCTTAGGTGCTCACCGCGACCGGCCCAATGCTCTGTGTGCGAAGAAGCTGCTTCTTCGCCTCCGGGAGAATCGGCGAGCGGCAGCTTCCCAAAGGCGAAGATGCAAGCCACACCATGCAGGCACAGTGTGGGCAGCATTGAGACTTAGAGAAACGAGTACTTTACCACTCTCCAGCCTTTTCCATTGTTATTATATTGGAAAAGAACGAGTTTTGGACAACTACCTTTCATTCTTGCCAAACTCTTTGCAGACCTCCGTGCAAGCTTTAGAACAAGATTTTGGATATTTTCTTTACTGGCAGAGTTTCTCTTTGCAAGATAGGGTGGAAAAGCTTTTAGCTGAGTGCTGAGTGGCAAGACACGCAGAAGACGCAGATACGCAGCTCTCCGAAGCTAAGTGCCGGTCCCGGGCTTCTTTCGGCACAAACCGCTCTCAGGAGCTCCCTGCGCTCGCCACAATGTTGTGCGCAAAGAAGCCGCTTCTTCGCCTCCGGGAGAATCGGCAAGCGGCAGCTTCCCAAAGGCGAAGATGCAAGCCGCACCACACAGGCACAGTGTGGGCAGCATTCAGACTTAGAGAAACCAGTACTTTACCACTCTCCTGCCTTTTCCATGGTTATTCTATTGGAAAAGAACGAGTTTTGGACAACTACCTTTCATTCTTGCAAAACTCTTTGCAGACCTCCGTGCAAGCTTTAGAACAAGATTTTGGATGTTTTCTTTCCTGGCAGAGTTTCTCTTTGCAAGATATGGTGGAAAAGCTTTTTGCTGAGTGTTGAGCGGCAAGACATGCAGAAGACGCAGATACGCAGCTCTCCGAAGCTAAGTGCCGGTCCCGGGCTTCTTTCGGCACAAACCGCTCTCAGGAGCTCCCTGCGCTCGCCACAATGTTGTGCGCAAAGAAGCCGCTTCTTCGCCTCCGGGAGAATCGGCGAGCGGCAGCTTCCCAAAGGCGAAGATGCAAGCTGCAGCACACAGGCACAGTGTGGGCAGCATTCAGACTTAGAGAAACCAGTACTTTACCACTCTCCTGCCTTTTCCATGGTTATTATATTGGAAAAGAACGAGTTTTGGACAAGTACCTTTCATTCTTGCAAAACTCTTTGCAGACCTCCGTGCAAGCTTTAGAACAAGATTTTGGATGTTTTCTTTACTGGCAGAGTTTCTCTTTGCAAGATAGGGTGGAAAAGCTTTTTGCTGAGTTCTGAGGGGCAAGACACGCAGAAGACGCAGATACGCAGCTCTCCGAAGCTAAGTGCCGTTCCACGGCTTCTTTCGGCACAAACCGCTCTCAGGAGCTCCCTGCGCTCGCCACAATATTGTGCGCAAAGAAGCCGCTCCTTCGCCTCCGGGAGAATCGGCGAGCGGCAGCTTCCCAAAGGCGAAGATGCAAGCCGCACCATGCAGGCACAGTGTGGGCAGCCTTCAGACTTAGAGAAACCAGTACTTTACCACTCTCCTGCCTTTTCCATTGTTATTATATTGGAAAAGAACGAGTTTTGGACAACTACCTTTCATTCTTGCCAAACACTTTGCAGACCTCCGTGCAAGCTTTAGAACAAGATTTTGGATGTTTTCTTTCCTGGCAGAGTTTCTCTTTGCAAGATTCTGTGGAAAAGCTTTTTGCTGAGTGTTGAGCGGCAAGACACGCAGAAGACGCAGATACGCAGCTCTCAGGAGCTAAGTGCCGGTCCACGGCTTCTTTCGGCAGAAGCCGCTCTTAGGTGCTCACCGCGACCGGCCCAATGCTCTGTGTGCGCAAAGAAGCCGCTTCTTCGCCTCCGGGATAATCGGCGAGCGGCAGCTTCCCAAAGGCGAAGATGCAAGCTGCACCATGCAGGCACAGTGTGGGCAGCATTCAGACTTTCAGAAACCAGTACTTTACCACTCTCCTGCCTTTTCCATTGTTATTCTATTGGAAAAGAACGAGTTTTGGACAACTACCTTTCTTTCTTGCAAAACTCTTTGCAGACCTCCGTGCAAGCTTTAGAACAAGATTTTGGATGTTTTCTTTCCTGGCAGAGTTTGTCTTTGCAAGATAGGGTGGAAAAGCTTTTTGCTGAGTGCTGAGCGGCAAGACACGCAGAAGACGCAGATACGCAGCTCTCCGAAGCTAAGTGCCGGTCCAGGGCTTCTTTCGGCACAAACCGCTCTCAGGAGCTCCCTGCGCTCGCTACAATGTTGTGCGCAAAGAAGCCGCTTCTTCGCCTCCGGGATAATTGGCGAGCGGCAGCTTCCCAAAGGCGAAGATGCAATCCGCACCATGCAGGCACAGTGTGGGCAGCATTCAGACTTAGAGAAACCAGTACTTTACTACTCTCCTGCCTTTTCCATTGTTACTATATTGGAAAGGAACAAGTTTTCGACAACTATCTTTCTTTCTTGCAAATCTCTTTGCAGACCTCCGTGCAAGCTTTAGAACAAGATTTTGGATGTTTTCTTTCCTGGCAGAGTTTATCTTTGCAAGATATGGTGGAAAAGCTTTTTGCTGAGTGTTGAGCGGCAAGACACGCAGAAGACGCAGATACGCAGCTCTCCGAAGCTAAGTGCCGGTCCACGGCTTCTTTCGGCAGAAGCCGCTCTTAGGTGCTCACCGCGACCGGCCCAATGCTCTGTGTGCGCAAAGAAGCCGCTTCTTCGCCTCCGGGATAATAGGCGAGCGGCAGCTTCCCAAAGGCGAAGATGCAAGCTGCACCATGCAGGCACAGTGTGGGCAGCATTCAGACTTAGAGAAACCAGTACTTTACCACTCTCCTGCCTTTTCCATTGTTATTATATTGGAAAAGAACGCGTTTTGGACAAGTACCTTTCATTCTTGCAAAACTCTTTGCAGACCTCCGTGCAAGCTTTAGAACAAGATTTTGGATATTTTCTTTCCTGGCAGAGTTTGTCTTATCAAGATAGGGTGGAAAAGCTTTTTGCTGAGTGTTGAGCGGCAAGACACGCAGAAGACGCAGATACGCAGCTCTCCGAAGCTAAGTGCCGGTCCACGGCTTCTTTCGGCAGAAGCCGCTCTTAGGTGCTCACTGGGACCGGCCCAATGCTCTGTGTGCGCAAAGAAGCCGCTTCTTCTCCTCCGGGAGAATCGGCGAGCGGCAGCTTTCCAAAGGCGAAGATGCAAGCTGCACCATGCAGGCACAGTGTGGGCAGCATTCAGACTTAGAGAAACCAGTACTTTAGCACTCTCCTGCCTTTTCCATTGTTATTATATTGGAAAAGAACGAGTTTTGGACAACTACCTTTCATTCTTGCAAAACTCTTTGCAGACCTCCGTGCAAGCTTTAGAACAAGATTTTGGATGTTTTCTTTCCTGGCAGAGTTTCTCCTTGCAAGATAGGGTGGAAAAGCTTTTTGCTGAGTGTTGAGCGGCAAGACACGCAGAAGACGCAGATACGCAGCTCTCCGAAGCTAAGTGCCGGTCCACGGCTTCTTTCGGCACAAACTGCTCTCAGGAGCTCCCTGCGCTCGCCACAATGTTGTGCGCAAAGAAGCCGCTTCTTCGCCTCCGGGAGAATCGGCGAGCGGCAGCTTCCCAAAGGCGCAGATGCAAGCCACACCATGCAGGCACAGTGTGGGCAGCATTGAGACTTAGAGAAACCAGTACTTTACCACTCTCCTACCTTTTCCATTGTTATTATATTGGAAAAGAACGAGTTTTGGACAACTACCTTTCATTCTTGCAAAACTCTTTGCAGACCTCCGTGCAAGCTTTAGAACAAGATTTTGGATGTTTTCTTTACTGGCAGAGTTTCTCTTTGCAAGATATGGTGGAAAAGCTTTTTGCTGAGTGCTGAGTGGCAAGACACGCAGAAGACGCAGATACGCAGCTCTCCGAAGCTAAGTGCCGGTCCCGGGCTTCTTTCGGCACAAACCGCTCTCAGGAGCTCCCTGCGCTCGCCACAATGTTGTGCGCAAAGAAGCCGCTTCTTCGCCTCCGGGAGAATCGGCGAGCGGCAGCTTCCCAAAGGCGAAGATGCAAGCCGCACCACACAGGCACAGTGTGGGCAGCATTCAGACTTAGAGAAACCAGTACTTTACCACTCTCCTGCCTTTTCCATGGTTATTCTATTGGAAAAGAACGAGTTTTGGACAACTACCTTTCATTCTTGCCAAACTCTTTGCAGACCTCCGTGCAAGCTTTAGAACAAGATTTTGGATGTTTTCTTTCCTGGCAGAGTTTCTCTTTGCAAGATATGGTGGAAAAGCTTTTTGCTGAGTGTTGAGCGGCAAGACATGCAGAAGACGCAGATACGCAGCTCTCCGAAGCTAAGTGCCGGTCCCGGGCTTCTTTCGGCACAAACCGCTCTCAGGAGCTCCCTGCGCTCGCCCCAATGTTGTGCGCAAAGAAGCCGCTTCTTCGCCTCCGGGAGAATCGGCGAGCGGCAACTTCCCAAAGGCGAAGATGCAAGCTGCACCATGCAGGCACAGTGTGGGCAGCATTCAGACTTTCAGAAACCAGTACTTTACCACTCTCCTGCCTTTTCCATTGTTATTATATTGGAAAAGAACGAGTTTTGGACAACTACCTTTCATTCTTGCAAAACTCTTTGCAGACCTCCGTGCAAGCTTTAGAACAAGATTTTGGATGTTTTCTTTCCTGGCAGAGTTTGTCTTTGCAAGATAGGGTGGAAAAGCTTTTTGCTGAGTGTTGAGCGGCAAGACACGCAGAAGACGCAGATACGCAGCTCTCCGAAGCTAAGTGCCGGTCCACGGCTTCTTTCAGCACAAACTGCTCTCAGGAGCTCCCTGCGCTCGCCACAATGTTGTGCGCAAAGAAGCCGCTTCTTCGCCTCCGGGAGAATCGGCGAGCGGCAGCTTCCCAAAGGCGAAGATGCAAGCCGCACCACACAGGCACAGTGTGGGCAGCATTCAGACTTAGAGAAACCAGTACTTTACCACTCTCCTGCCTTTTCCATTGTTATTATATTGGAAAAGAACGAGTTTTGGACAACTACCTTTCATTCTTCCAAACTCTTTGCAGACCTCCGTGCAAGCTTTAGAACAAGATTTTGGATGTTTTCTTTCCTGGCAGAGTTCCTCTTTGCAAGATAGGGTGGAAAAGCTTTTTGCTGAGTGTAGAGCGGCAAGACACGCAGAAGACGCAGATACGCAGCTCTCCGAAGCTAAGTGCCGGTCCACGGCTTCTTTCGGCACAAACCGCTCTCAGGAGCTCCCTGCGCTCACCACAATGTTGTGTGCAAAGAAGCCGCTTCTTCGCCTCCGGGAGAATCGGCGAGCGGCAGCTTCCCAAAGGCGAAGATGCAAGCCGCACCTTGCAGGCACAGTGTGGGCAGCATTCAGACTTAGAGAAACCAGTACTTTACCACTCTCCTGCCTTTTCCATTGTTATTCTATTGGAAAAGAACGAGTTTTGGACAACTACCTTTCATTCTTGCCAAACTCTTTGCAGACCTCCGTGCAAGCTTTAGAACAAGATTTTGGATGTTTTCTTTACTGGCAGAGTTTCTCTTTGCAAGATAGGGTGGAAAAGCTTTTTGCTGAGTGTAGAGCGGCAAGACACGCAGAAGACGCAGATACGCAGCTCTCCGAAGCTAAAAGTGCCGGTCCACGGCTTCTTTCGGCAGAAGCCGCTCTTAGGTGCTCACCGAGACCGGCCCAATGCTCTGTGTATGCGAAGAAGCCGCTTCTTCTCCTCCGGGAGAATCGGCGAGCGGCAGCTTCCCAAAGGCGAAGATGCAAGCCGCACCATGCAGGCACAGTGTGGGCAGCCTTCAGACTTAGAGAAACCGGTACTTTACCACTCTCCTGCCTTTTCCATTGTTATTATATTGGAAAAGAACGAGTTTTGGACAACTACCTTTCATTCTTGCAAAACTCTTTGCAGACCTCCGTGCAAGCTTTAGAACAAGATTTTGGATGTTTTCTTTCCTGGCAGAGTTTATCATTGCAAGATAGGGTGGAAAAGCTTTTTGCTGAGTGCTGAGCGGCAAGACACGCAGAAGACGCAGATACGCAGCTCTCCGAAGCTAGGTGCCGGTCCACGGCTTCTTTCGGCACAAACCGTTCTCAGGAGCTCCCTGCGCTCGCCACAATATTGTGCGCAATAAGCCGCTTCTTCGCCTCCGGGAGAATCGGCGAGCGGCAGCTTCCCAAAGGCGAAGATGCCAGCTGCACCATGCAGGCACAGTGTGGGCAGCATTCAGACTTAGAGAAACCAGTACTTTACCACTCTCCTGCCTTTTCCATTGTTATTATATTGGAAAAGAACGAGTTTTGGACAACTACCTTTCATTCTTGCAAAACTCTTTGCAGACCTCCGTGCAAGCTTTAGAACAAGATTTTGGATGTTTTCTTTACTGGCAGAGTTTCTCTTTGCAAGATATGGTGGAAAAGCTTTTTGCTGAGTGTTGAGCGGCAAGACACGCAGAAGACGCAGATACGCAGCTCTCCAAAGCTAAGTGCCGGTCCACGGCTTCTTTCGGCAGAAGCCGCTCTTAGGTGCTCACCGCGACCGGCCCAATGTTTTGTGTGCGCAAAGAAGCCGCTTCTTCGCCTCCGGGAGAATCGGCGAGCGGCAGCTTCCCAAAGGCGAAGATGCAAGCTGCAGCACACAGGCACAGTGTGGGCAGCATTCAGACTTAGAGAAACCAGTACTTTACCACTCTCCTACCTTTTCCATTGTTATTATATTGGAAAAGAACGAGTTTTGGACAACTACCTTTCATTCTTGCAAAACTCTTTGCAGACCTCCGTGCAAGCTTTAGAACAAGATTTTGGATGTTTTCTTTCCTGGCAGAGTTTCTCTTTGCAAGATAGGGTGGAAAAGCTTTTTGCTGAGTGTTGAGCGGCAAGACACGCAGAAGACGCAGATACGCAGCTCTCCGAAGCTAAAAGTGCCGGTCCACGGATTCTATCGGCAGAAGCCGCTCTTAGGTGCTCACCGTGACCGGCCCAATGCTCTGTGTGTGCAAAGAAGCCGCTTCTTCGCCTCCGGGAGAATCGGCGAGCGGCAGCTTCCCAAAGGCGAAGATGCAAGCCGCACCATGCAGGCACAGTGTGGGCAGCATTCAGACTTAGAGAAACCAGTACTTTACCACTCTCCTGCCTTTTCCATTGTTATTATATTGGAAAAGAACGAGTTTTGGACAACTACCTTTCATTCTTGCAAAACTCTTTGCAGACCTCCGTGCAAGCTTTAGAACAAGATTTTGGATGTTTTCTTTCCTGGCAGAGTTTCTCTTTGCAAGATAGGGTGGAAAAGCTTTTTGCTGAGTGTTGAGCGGCAAGACACGCAGAAGACGCAGATACGCAGCTCTCCGAAACTAAGTTCCGGTCCACGGCTTCTTTCAGCACAAACTGCTCTCAGGAGCTCCCTGCGCTCGCCACAATGTGGTGCGCATATAAGCCGCTTCTTCGCCTCCGGGAGAATCGGCGAGCGGCAGCTTCCCAAAGGCGAAGATGCAAGCCGCACCACACAGGCACAGTGTGGGCAGCATTCAGACTTAGAGAAACCAGTACTTTACCACTCTCCTGCCTTTTCCATTGTTATTATATTGGAAAAGAACGAGTTTTGGACAACTACCTTTCATTCTTGCAAAACTCTTTGCAGACCTCCGTGCAAGCTTTAGAACAAGATTTTGGATGTTTTCTTTCCTGGCAGAGTTTCTCTTTGCAAGATATGGTGGGAAAGCTTTTTGCTGAGTGTTGAGCGGCAAGACACGCAGAAGACGCAGATACGCAGCTCTCCGAAGCTAAGTGCCGGTCCACGGCTTCTTTCGGCACAAACCGCTCTCAGGAGCTCCCTGCGCTCGCCACAATGTTGTGCGCAAAGAAGCCGCTTCTTCGCCTCCGGGAGAATCGGCGAGCGGCAGCTTCCCAAAGGCGAAGATGCAAGCTGCAGCACACAGGCACAGTGTGGGCAGCATTCAGACTTAGAGAAACCAGTACTTTACCACTCTCCTACCTTTTCCATTGTTATTATATTGGAAAAGAACGAGTTTTGGACAACTACCTTTCATTCTTGCCAAACTCTTTGCAGACCTCCGTGCAAGCTTTAGAACAAGATTTTGGATGTTTTCTTTCATGGCAGAGTTTGTCTTTGCAAGATAGGGTGGAAAAGCTTTTTGCTGAGTGTTGAGCGGCAAGACACGCAGAAGACGCAGATACGCAGCTCTCCGAAGCTAAGTGCCGGTCCACGGCTTCTTTCGGCAGAAGCCGCTCTTAGGTGCTCACCGCGACCGGCCCAATGCTCTGTGTGCGCCAAGAAGCCGCTTCTTCTCCTCCGGGAGAATCGGCGAGCGGCAGCTTCCCAAAGGCGAAGATGCAAGCTGCACCATGCAGGCACAGTGTGGGCAGCATTCAGACTTAGAGAAACCAGTACTTTACCACTCTCCTGCCTTTTCCATTGTTATTATATTGGAAAAGAACGAGTTTTGGACAACTACCTTTCATTCTTGCCAAACTCTTTGCAGACCTCCGTGCAAGCTTTAGAACAAGATTTTGGATGTTTTCTTTCCTGGCAGAGTTTCTCTTTGCAAGATAGGGTGGAAAAGCTTTTTGCTGAGTGTTGAGCGGCAAGACACGCAGAAGACGCAGATACGCAGCTCTCCAAAGCTAAGTGCCGGTCCACGGCTTCTTTCGGCAGAAGCCGCTCTTAGGTGCTCACCGCGACCGGCCCAATGTTTTGTGTGCGCAAAGAAGCCGCTTCTTCGCCTCCGGGAGAATCGGCGAGCGGCAGCTTCCCAAAGGCGAAGATGCAAGCTGCAGCACACAGGCACAGTGTGGGCAGCATTCAGACTTAGAGAAACCAGTACTTTACCACTCTCCTACCTTTTCCATTGTTATTATATTGGAAAAGAACGAGTTTTGGACAACTACCTTTCATTCTTGCAAAACTCTTTGCAGACCTCCGTGCAAGCTTTAGAACAAGATTTTGGATGTTTTCTTTCCTGGCAGAGTTTCTCTTTGCAAGATAGGGTGGAAAAGCTTTTTGCTGAGTGTTGAGCGGCAAGACACGCAGAAGACGCAGATACGCAGCTCTCCGAAGCTAAAAGTGCCGGTCCACGGATTCTATCGGCAGAAGCCGCTCTTAGGTGCTCACCGTGACCGGCCCAATGCTCTGTGTGTGCAAAGAAGCCGCTTCTTCGCCTCCGGGAGAATCGGCGAGCGGCAGCTTCCCAAAGGCGAAGATGCAAGCCGCACCATGCAGGCACAGTGTGGGCAGCATTCAGACTTAGAGAAAACAGTACTTTACCACTCTCCTGCCTTTTCCATTGTTATTATATTGGAAAAGAACGAGTTTTGGACAACTACCTTTCATTCTTGCAAAACTCTTTGCAGACCTCCGTGCAAGCTTTAGAACAAGATTTTGGATGTTTTCTTTCCTGGCAGAGTTTCTCTTTGCAAGATAGGGTGGAAAAGCTTTTTGCTGAGTGTTGAGCGGCAAGACACGCAGAAGACGCAGATACGCAGCTCTCCGAAACTAAGTTCCGGTCCACGGCTTCTTTCAGCACAAACTGCTCTCAGGAGCTCCCTGCGCTCGCCACAATGTTGTGCGCATATAAGCCGCTTCTTCGCCTCCGGGAGAATCGGCGAGCGGCAGCTTCCCAAAGGCGAAGATGCAAGCCGCACCACACAGGCACAGTGTGGGCAGCATTCAGACTTAGAGAAACCAGTACTTTACCACTCTCCTGCCTTTTCCATTGTTATTATATTGGAAAAGAACGAGTTTTGGACAACTACCTTTCATTCTTGCAAAACTCTTTGCAGACCTCCGTGCAAGCTTTAGAACAAGATTTTGGATGTTTTCTTTCCTGGCAGAGTTTCTCTTTGCAAGATAGGGTGGAAAAGCTTTTTGCTGAGTGTTGAGCGGCAAGACACGCAGAAGACGCAGATACGCAGCTCTCCGAAGCTAAGTGCCGGTCCACGGCTTCTTTCGGCACAAACCGCTCTCAGGAGCTCCCTGCGCTCGCCACAATGTTGTGCGCAAAGAAGCCGCTTCTTCGCCTCCGGGAGAATCGGCGAGCGGCAGCTTCCCAAAGGCGAAGATGCAAGCTGCAGCACACAGGCACAGTGTGGGCAGCATTCAGACTTAGAGAAACCAGTACTTTACCACTCTCCTACCTTTTCCATTGTTATTATATTGGAAAAGAACGAGTTTTGGACAACTACCTTTCATTCTTGCCAAACTCTTTGCAGACCTCCGTGCAAGCTTTAGAACAAGATTTTGGATGTTTTCTTTCATGGCAGAGTTTGTCTTTGCAAGATAGGGTGGAAAAGCTTTTTGCTGAGTGTTGAGCGGCAAGACACGCAGAAGACGCAGATACGCAGCTCTCCGAAGCTAAGTGCCGGTCCACGGCTTCTTTCGGCAGAAGCCGCTCTTAGGTGCTCACCGCGACCGGCCCAATGCTCTGTGTGCGCCAAGAAGCCGCTTCTTCTCCTCCGGGAGAATCGGCGAGCGGCAGCTTCCCAAAGGCGAAGATGCAAGCTGCACCATGCAGGCACAGTGTGGGCAGCATTCAGACTTAGAGAAACCAGTACTTTACCACTCTCCTGCCTTTTCCATTGTTATTATATTGGAAAAGAACGAGTTTTGGACAACTACCTTTCATTCTTGCCAAACTCTTTGCAGACCTCCGTGCAAGCTTTAGAACAAGATTTTGGATGTTTTCTTTCCTGGCAGAGTTTCTCTTTGCAAGATAGGGTGGAAAAGCTTTTTGCTGAGTGTTGAGCGGCAAGACACGCAGAAGACGCAGATACGCAGCTCTCCGAAGCTAAGTGCCAGTCCCGGGCTTCTTTTGGCACAAACCGCTCTCAGGAGCTCCCTGCGCTCGCCACAATGTTGTGCGCAAAGAAGCCGCTTCTTCGCCTCCGGGAGAATCGGCGAGCGGCAGCTTCCCAAAGGCGAAGATGCAAGCCGCACCATGCAGGCACAGTGTGGGCAGCATTCAGACTTAGAGAAACCTGTACTTTACCACTCTCCTGCCTTTTCCATTGTTATTATATTGGAAAAGAACGAGTTTTGGACAACTACCTTTCATTCTTGCAAAACTCTTTGCAGACCTCCGTGCAAGCTTTAGAACAAGATTTTGGATGTTTTCTTTACTGGCAGAGTTTCTCTTTGCAAGATATGGTGGAAAAGCTTTTTGCTGAGTGTAGAGCGGCAAGACACGCAGAAGACGCAGATACACAGCTCTCCGAAGCTAAGTGCCGGTCCACGGCTTCTTTCGGCACAAACCGCTCTCAGGAGCTCCCTGCGCTCGCCACAATGTTGTGCGCAAAGAAGCCGCTTCTTCGCCTCCGGGAGAATCGGCGAGCGGCAGCTTCCCAAAGGCGAAGATGCAAGCCGCACCACACAGGCACAGTGTGGGCAGCATTCAGACTTAGAGAAACCAGTACTTTACCACTCTCCTGCCTTTTCCATTGTTATTATATTGGAAAAGAACGAGTTTTGGACAACTACCTTTCATTCTTCCAAACTCTTTGCAGACCTCCGTGCAAGCTTTAGAACAAGATTTTGGATGTTTTCTTTCCTGGCAGAGTTCCTCTTTGCAAGATAGGGTGGAAAAGCTTTTTGCTGAGTGTAGAGCGGCAAGACACGCAGAAGACGCAGATACGCAGCTCTCCGAAGCTAAGTGCCGGTCCACGGCTTCTTTCGGCACAAACCGCTCTCAGGAGCTCCCTGCGCTCACCACAATGTTGTGTGCAAAGAAGCCGCTTCTTCGCCTCCGGGAGAATCGGCGAGCGGCAGCTTCCCAAAGGCGAAGATGCAAGCCGCACCTTGCAGGCACAGTGTGGGCAGCATTCAGACTTAGAGAAACCAGTACTTTACCACTCTCCTGCCTTTTCCATTGTTATTCTATTGGAAAAGAACGAGTTTTGGACAACTACCTTTCATTCTTGCCAAACTCTTTGCAGACCTCCGTGCAAGCTTTAGAACAAGATTTTGGATGTTTTCTTTACTGGCAGAGTTTCTCTTTGCAAGATAGGGTGGAAAAGCTTTTTGCTGAGTGTTGAGCGGCAAGACACGCAGAAGACGCAGATACGCAGCTCTCCGAAGCTAAAAGTGCCGGTCCACGGCTTCTTTCGGCAGAAGCCGCTCTTAGGTGCTCACCGAGACCGGCCCAATGCTCTGTGTGTGCGAAGAAGCCGCTTCTTCTCCTCCGGGAGAATCGGCGAGCGGCAGCTTCCCAAAGGCGAAGATGCAAGCCGCACCATGCAGGCACAGTGTGGGCAGCCTTCAGACTTAGAGAAACCGGTACTTTACCACTCTCCTGCCTTTTCCATTGTTATTATATTGGAAAAGAACGAGTTTTGGACAACTACCTTTCATTCTTGCAAAACTCTTTGCAGACCTCCGTGCAAGCTTTAGAACAAGATTTTGGATGTTTTCTTTCCTGGCAGAGTTTATCATTGCAAGATAGGGTGGAAAAGCTTTTTGCTGAGTGCTGAGCGGCAAGACACGCAGAAGACGCAGATACGCAGCTCTCCGAAGCTAGGTGCCGGTCCACGGCTTCTTTCAGCACAAACCGTTCTCAGGAGCTCCCTGCGCTCGCCACAATATTGTGCGCAAATAAGCCGCTTCTTCGCCTCCGGGAGAATCGGCGAGCGGCAGCTTCCCAAAGGCGAAGATGCCAGCTGCACCATGCAGGCACAGTGTGGGCAGCATTCAGACTTAGAGAAACCAGTACTTTACCACTCTCCTGCCTTTTCCATTGTTATTATATTGGAAAAGAACGAGTTTTGGACAACTACCTTTCATTCTTGCAAAACTCTTTGCAGACCTCCGTGCAAGCTTTAGAACAAGATTTTGGATGTTTTCTTTACTGGCAGAGTTTCTCTTTGCAAGATATGGTGGAAAAGCTTTTTGCTGAGTGTTGAGCGGCAAGACACGCAGAAGACGCAGATACGCAGCTCTCCAAAGCTAAGTGCCGGTCCACGGCTTCTTTCGGCAGAAGCCGCTCTTAGGTGCTCACCGCGACCGGCCCAATGTTTTGTGTGCGCAAAGAAGCCGCTTCTTCGCCTCCGGGAGAATCGGCGAGCGGCAGCTTCCCAAAGGCGAAGATGCAAGCTGCAGCACACAGGCACAGTGTGGGCAGCATTCAGACTTAGAGAAACCAGTACTTTACCACTCTCCTACCTTTTCCATTGTTATTATATTGGAAAAGAACGAGTTTTGGACAACTACCTTTCATTCTTGCAAAACTCTTTGCAGACCTCCGTGCAAGCTTTAGAACAAGATTTTGGATGTTTTCTTTCCTGGCAGAGTTTCTCTTTGCAAGATAGGGTGGAAAAGCTTTTTGCTGAGTGTTGAGCGGCAAGACACGCAGAAGACGCAGATACGCAGCTCTCCGAAGCTAAAAGTGCCGGTCCACGGCTTCTTTCGGCAGAAGCCGCTCTTAGGTGCTCACCGCGACCAGCCCAATGCTCTGTGTGTGCAAAGAAGCCGCTTCTTCGCCTCCGGGAGAATCGGCGAGCGGCAGCTTCCCAAAGGCGAAGATGCAAGCCGCACCATGCAGGCACAGTGTGGGCAGCATTCAGACTTAGAGAAACCAGTACTTTACCACTCTCCTGCCTTTTCCATTGTTATTATATTGGAAAAGAACGAGTTTTGGACAACTACCTTTCATTCTTGCAAAACTCTTTGCAGACCTCCGTGCAAGCTTTAGAACAAGATTTTGGATGTTTTCTTTCCTGGCAGAGTTTCTCTTTGCAAGATAGGGTGGAAAAGCTTTTTGCTGAGTGTTGAGCGGCAAGACACGCAGAAGACGCAGATACGCAGCTCTCCGAAACTAAGTTCCGGTCCACGGCTTCTTTCAGCACAAACTGCTCTCAGGAGCTCCCTGCGCTCGCCACAATGTTGTGCGCAAAGAAGCCGCTTCTTCGCCTCCGGGAGAATCGGCGAGCGGCAGCTTCCCAAAGGCGAAGATGCAAGCCGCACCACACAGGCACAGTGTGGGCAGCATTCAGACTTAGAGAAACCAGTACTTTACCACTCTCCTGCCTTTTCCATTGTTATTATATTGGAAAAGAACGAGTTTTGGACAACTACCTTTCATTCTTGCCAAACTCTTTGCAGACCTCCGTGCAAGCTTTAGAACAAGATTTTGGATGTTTTCTTTCCTGGCAGAGTTTCTCTTTGCAAGATAGGGTGGAAAAGCTTTTTGCTGAGTGTTGAGCGGCAAGACACGCAGAAGACGCAGATACGCAGCTCTCCGAAGCTAAGTGCCGGTCCACGGCTTCTTTCGGCAGAAGCCGCTCTTAGGTGCTCACCGCGACCGGACCAATGCTCTGTGTGCGCAAAGAAGCCGCTTCTTCTCCTCCGGGAGAATCAGCGAGCGGCAGCTTCCCAAAGGCGAAGATGCAAGCTGCACCATGCAGGCACAGTGTGGGCAGCATTCAGACTTTCAGAAACCAGTACTTTACCACTCTCCTGCCTTTTCCATTGTTATTATATTGGAAAAGAACGAGTTTTGGACAACTACCTTTCATTCTTGCAAAACTCTTTGCAGACCTCCGTGCAAGCTTTAGAACAAGATTTTGGATGTTTTCTTTCCTGGCAGAGTTTGTCTTTGCAAGATAGGGTGGAAAAGCTTTTTCCTGAGTGTTGAGCGGCAAGACACACAAAATACGCAGATACGCAGCTCTCCGAAGGTAAAAGTGCCGGTCCACGGCTTCTTTCGGCAGAAGCCGCTCTTAGGTGCTCACCGCGACCGGCCCAATGCTCTGTGTGCGAAGAAGGCGCTTCTTCTCCTCCGGGAGAATCGGCGAGCGGCAGCTTCCCAAAGGCAAAGATGCAAGCCGCACCATGCAGGCACAGTGTGGGCAGCCTTCAGACTTAGAGAAACCAGTACTTTACCACTCTCCTGCCTTTTCCATTGTTATTATATTGGAAAAGAACGAGTTTTGGACAACTACCTTTCATTCTTGCCAAACTCTTTGCAGACCTCCGTGCAAGCTTTAGAACAAGATTTTGGATGTTTTCTTTCCTGGCAGAGTTTCTCTTTGCAAGATATGGTGGAAAAGCTTTTTGCTAAGTGCTGAGCGGCAAGACACGCAGAAGACGCAGATACGCAGCTCTCCGAAGCTAAGTGACGGTCCACGGCTTCTTTCGGCACAAACTGCTCTCAGGAGCTCCCTGCGCTCGCCACAATGTTGTACGCAAAGAAGCCGCTTCTTCGCCTCCGGGAGAATCGGCGAGCGGCAGCTTCCCAAAGGCGAAGATGCAAGCCACACCATGCAGGCACAGTGTGGGCAGCATTGAGACTTAGAGAAACCAGTACTTTACCACTCTCCAGCCTTTTCCATTGTTATTATATTGGAAAAGAACGAGTTTTGGACAACTACCTTTCATTCTTGCAAAACTCTTTGCAGACCTCCGTGCAAGCTTTAGAACAAGATTTTGGATGTTTTCTTTACTGGCAGAGTTTCTCTTTGCAAGATATGGTGGAAAAGCTTTTTGCTGAGTGTTGAGCGGCAAGACACGCAGAAGACGCAGATACGCAGCTCTCCAAAGCTAAGTGCCGGTCCACGGCTTCTTTCGGCAGAAGCCGCTCTTAGGTGCTCACCGCGACCGGCCCAATGTTTTGTGTGCGCAAAGAAGCCGCTTCTTCGCCTCCGGGAGAATCGGCGAGCGGCAGCTTCCCAAAGGCGAAGATGCAAGCTGCAGCACACAGGCACAGTGTGGGCAGCATTCAGACTTAGAGAAACCAGTACTTTACCACTCTCCTACCTTTTCCATTGTTATTATATTGGAAAAGAACGAGTTTTGGACAACTACCTTTCATTCTTGCAAAACTCTTTGCAGACCTCCGTGCAAGCTTTAGAACAAGATTTTGGATGTTTTCTTTCCTGGCAGAGTTTCTCTTTGCAAGATAGGGTGGAAAAGCTTTTTGCTGAGTGTTGAGCGGCAAGACACGCAGAAGACGCAGATACGCAGCTCTCCGAAGCTAAAAGTGCCGGTCCACGGATTCTTTCGGCAGAAGCCGCTCTTAGGTGCTCACCGCGACCGGCCCAATGCTCTGTGTGTGCAAAGAAGCCGCTTCTTCGCCTCCGGGAGAATCGGCGAGCGGCAGCTTCCCAAAGGCGAAGATGCAAGCCACACCATGCAGGCACAGTGTGGGCAGCATTCAGACTTAGAGAAACCAGTACTTTACCACTCTCCTGCCTTTTCCATTGTTATTATATTGGAAAAGAACGAGTTTTGGACAACTACCTTTCATTCTTGCAAAACTCTTTGCAGACCTCCGTGCAAGCTTTAGAACAAGATTTTGGATGTTTTCTTTACTGGCAGAGTTTCTCTTTGCAAGATAGGGTGGAAAAGCTTTTTGCTGAGTGTTGAGCGGCAAGACACGCAGAAGACGCAGATACGCAGCTCTCCGAAACTACGTTCCGGTCCACGGCTTCTTTCAGCACAAACTGCTCTCAGGAGCTCCCTGCGCTCGCCACAATGTTGTGCGCATATAAGCCGCTTCTTCGCCTCCGGGAGAATCGGCGAGCGGCAGCTTCCCAAAGGCGAAGATGCAAGCCGCACCACACAGGCACAGTGTGGGCAGCATTCAGACTTAGAGAAACCAGTACTTTACCACTCTCCTGCCTTTTCCATTGTTATTATATTGGAAAAGAACGAGTTTTGGACAACTACCTTTCATTCTTGCAAAACTCTTTGCAGACCTCCGTGCAAGCTTTAGAACAAGATTTTGGATGTTTTCTTTCCTGGCAGAGTTTCTCTTTGCAAGATAGGGTGGAAAAGCTTTTTGCTGAGTGTTGAGCGGCAAGACACGCAGAAGACGCAGATACGCAGCTCTCCGAAGCTAAGTGCCGGTCCACGGCTTCTTTCGGCAGAAGCCGCTCTTAGGTGCTCACAGCGACCGGACCAATGCTCTGTGTGCGCAAAGAAGCCGCTTCTTCTCCTCCGGGAGAATCAGCGAGCGGCAGCTTCCCAAAGGCGAAGATGCAAGCTGCACCATGCAGGCGCAGTGTGGGCAGCATTCAGACTTTCAGAAACCAGTACTTTACCACTCTCCTGCCTTTTCCATGGTTATTATATTGGAAAAGAACGAGTTTTGGACAACTACCTTTCATTCTTGCAAAACTCTTTGCAGACCTCCGTGCAAGCTTTAGAACAAGATTTTGGATGTTTTCTTTACTGGCAGAGTTTGTCTTTGCAAGATAGGGTGGAAAAGCTTTTTCCTGAGTGTTGAGCGGCAAGACACACAAAATACGCAGATACGCAGCTCTCCGAAGGTAAAAGTGCCGGTCCACGGCTTCTTTCGGCAGAAGCCGCTCTTAGGTGCTCACCGCGACCGGCCCAATGCTCTGTGTGCGAAGAAGGCGCTTCTTCTCCTCCGGGAGAATCGGCGAGCGGCAGCTTCCCAAAGGCAAAGATGCAAGCCGCACCATGCAGGCACAGTGTGGGCAGCCTTCAGACTTAGAGAAACCAGTACTTTACCACTCTCCTGCCTTTTCCATTGTTATTATATTGGAAAAGAACGAGTTTTGGACAACTACCTTTCATTCTTGCCAAACTCTTTGCAGACCTCCGTGCAAGCTTTAGAACAAGATTTTGGATGTTTTCTTTCCTGGC
Organism: Molothrus aeneus; assembly: GCF_037042795.1. Classification (NCBI taxonomy): domain Eukaryota; kingdom Metazoa; phylum Chordata; class Aves; order Passeriformes; family Icteridae; genus Molothrus; species Molothrus aeneus. The sequence continues at coordinate 153,643 of NW_027098789.1, forward strand.
AGAGTTTCTCTTTCGAAGATATGGTGGAAAAGCTTTTTGCTAAGTGCTGAGCGGCAAGACACGCAGAAGACGCAGATACGCAGCTCTCCGAAGCTAAGTGACGGTCCACGGCTTCTTTCGGCACAAACTGCTCTCAGGAGCTCCCTGCGCTCGCCACAATGTTGTACGCAAAGAAGCCGCTTCTTCGCCTCCGGGAGAATCGGCGAGCGGCAGCTTCCCAAAGGCGAAGATGCAAGCCACACCATGCAGGCACAGTGTGGGCAGCATTGAGACTTAGAGAAACCAGTACTTTACCACTCTCCAGCCTTTTCCATTGTTATTATATTGGAAAAGAACGAGTTTTGGACAACTACCTTTCATTCTTGCAAAACTCTTTGCAGACCTCCGTGCAAGCTTTAGAACAAGATTTTGGATGTTTTCTTTACTGGCAGAGTTTCTCTTTGCAAGATATGGTGGAAAAGCTTTTTGCTGAGTGTTGAGCGGCAAGACACGCAGAAGACGCAGATACGCAGCTCTCCGAAGCTAAGTGCCGGTCCACGGCTTCTTTCGGCAGAAGCCGCTCTTAGGTGCTCACCGCGACCGGACCAATGCTCTGTGTGCGCCAAGAAGCCGCTTCTTCTCCTCCGGGAGAATCAGCGAGCGGCAGCTTCCCAAAGGCGAAGATGCAAGCTGCACCATGCAGGCACAGTGTGGGCAGCATTCAGACTTAGAGAAACCAGTACTTTACCACTCTCCTGCCTTTTCCATGGTTATTCTATTGGAAAAGAACGAGTTTTGGACAACTACCTTTCATTCTTGCAAAACTCTTTGCAGACCTCCGTGCAAGCTTTAGAACAAGATTTTGGATGTTTTCTTTACTGGCAGAGTTTGTCTTTGCAAGATAGGGTGGAAAAGCTTTTTCCTGAGTGTTGAGCGGCAAGACACACAGAATACGCAGATACGCAGCTCTCCGAAGCTAAAAGTGCCGGTCCACGGCTTCTTTCGGCAGAAGCCGCTCTTAGGTGCTCACCGCGACCGGCCCAATGCTCTGTGTGCGAAGAAGGCGCTTCTTCTCCTCCGGGAGAATCGGCGAGCGGCAGCTTCCCAAAGGCGAAGATGCAAGCCGCACCATGCAGGCACAGTGTGGGCAGCCTTCAGACTTAGAGAAACCAGTACTTTACCACTCTCCTGCCTTTTCCATTGTTATTATATTGGAAAAGAACGAGTTTTGGACAACTACCTTTCATTCTTGCCAAACTCTTTGCAGACCTCCGTGCAAGCTTTAGAACAAGATTTTGGATGTTTTCTTTCCTGGCAGAGTTTCTCTTTGCAAGATATGGTGGAAAAGCTTTTTGCTGAGTGCTGAGCGGCAAGACACGCAGAAGACGCAGATACGCAGCTCTCCGAAGCTAAGTGCCGGTCCACGGCTTCTTTCGGCACAAACTGCTCTCAGGAGCTCCCTGCGCTCGCCACAATGTTGTACGCAAAGAAGCCGCTTCTTCGCCTCCGGGAGAATCGGCGAGCGGCAGCTTCCCAAAGGCGAAGATGCAAGCCACACCATGCAGGCACAGTGTGGGCAGCATTGAGACTTAGAGAAACCAGTACTTTACCACTCTCCAGCCTTTTCCATTGTTATTATATTGGAAAAGAACGAGTTTTGGACAACTACCTTTCATTCTTGCAAAACTCTTTGCAGACCTCCGTGCAAGCTTTAGAACAAGATTTTGGATGTTTTCTTTACTGGCAGAGTTTCTCTTTGCAAGATAGGGTGGAAAAGCTTTTTGCTGAGTGCTGAGTGGCAAGACACGCAGAAGACGCAGATACACAGCTCTCCGAAGCTAAGTGCCGGTCCACGGCTTCTTTCGGCACAAACCTCTCTCAGGAGCTCCCTGCGCTCGCCACAATGTTGTGCGCAAAGAAGCCGCTTCTTCGCCTCCGGGAGAATCGGCGAGCGGCAGCTTCCCAAAGGCAAAGATGCAAGCCGCACCACACAGGCACAGTGTGGGCAGCATTCAGACTTAGAGAAACCAGTACTTTACCACTCTCCTGCCTTTTCCATTGTTATTATATTGGAAAAGAACGAGTTTTGGACAACTACCTTTCATTCTTGCAAAACTCTTTGCAGACCTCCGTGCAAGCTTTAGAACAAGATTTTTGGATGTTTTCTTTCCTGGCAGAGTTTCTCTTTCGAAGATATGGTGGAAAAGATTTTTGCTGAGTGTTGAGCGGCAAGACACGCAGAAGACGCAGATACGCAGCTCTCCGAAGCTAAGTGCCGGTCCACGGCTTCTTTCGGCAGAAGCCGCTCTTAGGTGCTCACTGCGACCGGCCCAATGCTCTGTGTGCGCAAAGAAGCCGCTTCTTCTCCTCCGGGAGAATCGGCGAGCGGCAGCTTCCCAAAGGCGAAGATGCAAGCTGCACCATGCAGGCACAGTGTGGGCAGCATTCAGACTTAGAGAAACCAGTACTTTACCACTCTCCTGCCTTTTCCATGGTTATTATATTGGAAAAGAACGAGTTTTGGACAACTACCTTTCATTCTTGCCAAACTCTTTGCAGACCTCCGTGCAAGCTTTAGAACAAGATTTTGGATGTTTTCTTTCCTGGCAGAGTTTCTCTTTGCAAGATAGGGTGGAAAAGCTTTTTGCTGAGTGTTGAGCGGCAAGACACGCAGAAGACGCAGATACGCAGCTCTCCGAAGCTAAGTGCCGGTCCCGGGCTTCTTTCGGCACAAACCGCTCTCAGGAGCTCCCTGCGCTCGCCACAATGTTGTGCGCAAAGAAGCCGCTTCTTCGCCTCCGGGAGAATCGGCGAGCGGCAGCTTCCCAAATGCGAAGGTGCAAGCCGCACCACACAGGCACAGTGTGGGCAGCATTCAGACTTAGAGAAACCAGTACTTTACCACTCTCCTGCCTTTTCCATTGTTATTATATTGGAAAAGAACGAGTTTTGGACAACTACCTTTCATTCTTGCCAAACTCTTTGCAGACCTCCGTGCAAGCTTTAGAACAAGATTTTGGATGTTTTCTTTCCTGGCAGAGTTTCTCTTTGCAAGATAGGGTGGAAAAGCTTTTTGCTGAGTGTTGAGCGGCAAGACACGCAGAAGACGCAGATACGCAGCTCTCCGAAGCTAAGTGCCGGTCCACGGCTTCTTTCGGCACAAACCGCTCTCAGGATCTCCCTGCGCTCACCACAATGTTGTGTGCAAAGAAGCCGCTTCTTCGCCTCCGGGAGAATCGGCAAGCGGCAGCTTCCCAAAGGCGAAGATGCAAGCCGCACCATGCAGGCACAGTGTGGGCAGCCTTCAGACTTAGAGAAACCAGTACTTTACCACTCTCCTGCCTTTTCCATTGTTATTATATTGGAAAAGAACGAGTTTTGGACAACTACCTTTCATTCTTGCAAAACTCTTTGCAGACCTCCGTGCAAGCTTTAGAACAAGATTTTGGATGTTTTCTTTCCTGGCAGAGTTTGTCTTTGCAAGATAGGGTGGAAAAGCTTTTTGCTGAGTGTTGAGCGGCAAGACACGCAGAAGACGCAGATACGCAGCTCTCCGAAACTAAGTGCCGGTCCACGGCTTCTTTCAGCACAAACTGCTCTCAGGAGCTCCCTGCGCTCGCCACAGTCTTGTGCGCATATAAGCCGCTTCTTCGCCTCCGGGAGAATCGGCGAGCGGCAGCTTCCCAAAGGCGAAGATGCAAGCCGCACCACACAGGCACAGTGTGGGCAGCATTCAGACTTAGAGAAACCAGTACTTTACCACTCTCCTGCCTTTTCCATTGTTATTATATTGGAAAAGAACGAGTTTTGGACAACTACCTTTCATTCTTGCCAAACTCTTTGCAGACCTCCGTGCAAGGTTTAGAACAAAATTTTGGATGTTTTCTTTCCTGGCAGAGTTTATCTTTGCAAGATATGGTGGAAAAACTTTTTGCTGAGTGTTGAGCGGCAAGACACGCAGAAGACGCAGATACGCAGCTCTCCGAAGCTAAGTGCCGGTCCACGGCTTCTTTCGGCAGAAGCCGCTCTTAGGTGCTCACTGCGACCGGCCCAATGCTCTGTGTGCGCAAAGAAGCCGCTTCTTCTCCTCCAGGAGAATCGGCGAGCGGCAGCTTCCCAAAGGCGAAGATGCAAGCCGCACCTTGCAGGCACAGTGTGGGCAGCATTCAGACTTAGAGAAACCAGTACTTTACCTCTCTCCTGCCTTTTCCATGGTTATTATATTGGAAAAGAACGAGTTTTGGACAACTACCTTTCATTCTTCCAAACTCTTTGGAGACCTCCGTGCAAGCTTTAGAACAAGATTTTGGATGTTTTCTTTCATGGCAGAGTTTGTCTTTACAAGATAGGGTGGAAAAGCTTTTTGCTGAGTGTTGAGCGGCAAAACACGCAGAAGACGCAGATACGCAGCTCTCCGAAGTTAAAAGTGCCGGTCCACGGCTTCTTTCGGCAGAAGCCGCTCTTAGGTGCTCACCGCGACCGGCCCAATGCTCTGTGTGCGAAGAAGCCGCTTCTTCTCCTCCGGGAGAATCGGCGAGCGGCAGCTTCCCAAAGGCGAAGATGCAAGCCGCACCACACAGGCACAGTGTGGGCAGCATTCAGACTTAGAGAAACCAGTACTTTACCACTCTCCTGCCTTTTCCATTGTTATTATATTGGAAAAGAACGAGTTTTGGACAACTACCTTTCATTCTTGCAAAACTCTTTGCAGACCTCCGTGCAAGCTTTAGAACAAGATTTTGGATGTTTTCTTTCCTGGCAGAGTTTCTCTTTGCAAGATATGGTGGGAAAGCTTTTTGCTGAGTGTTGAGCGGCAAGACACGCAGAAGACGCAGATACGCAGCTCTCCGAAGCTAAGTGCCGGTCCACGGCTTCTTTCGGCACAAACCGCTCTCAGGAGCTCCCTGCGCTCGCCACAATGTTGTGCGCAAAGAAGCCGCTTCTTCGCCTCCGGGAGAATCGGCGAGCGGCAGCTTCCCAAAGGCGAAGATGCAAGCTGCAGCACACAGGCACAGTGTGGGCAGCATTCAGACTTAGAGAAACCAGTACTTTACCACTCTCCTACCTTTTCCATTGTTATTATATTGGAAAAGAACGAGTTTTGGACAACTACCTTTCATTCTTGCCAAACTCTTTGCAGACCTCCGTGCAAGCTTTAGAACAAGATTTTGGATGTTTTCTTTCCTGGCAGAGTTTCTCTTTGCAAGATAGGGTGGAAAAGCTTTTTGCTGAGTGTTGAGCGGCAAGACACGCAGAAGACGCAGATACGCAGCTCTCCGAAGCTAAGTGCCGGTCCACGGCTTCTTTCGGCAGAAGCCGCTCTTAGGTGCTCACCGCGACCGGCCCAATGCTCTGTGTGCGCCAAGAAGCCGCTTCTTCTCCTCCGGGAGAATCGGCGAGCGGCAGCTTCCCAAAGGCGAAGATGCAAGCTGCACCATGCAGGCACAGTGTGGGCAGCATTCAGACTTAGAGAAACCAGTACTTTACCACTATCCTGCCTTTTCCATTGTTATTATATTGGAAAAGAACGAGTTTTGGACAACTACCTTTCATTCTTGCAAAACTCTTTGCAGACCTCCGTGCAAGCTTTAGAACAAGATTTTGGATGTTTTCTTTCCTGGCAGAGTTTCTCTTTGCAAGATAGGGTGGAAAAGCTTTTTGCTGAGTGTTGAGCGGCAAGACACGCAGAAGACGCAGATACGCAGCTCTCCGAAGCTAAGTGCCAGTCCCGGGCTTCTTTTGGCACAAACCGCTCTCAGGAGCTCCCTGCGCTCGCCACAATGTTGTGCGCAAAGAAGCCGCTTCTTCGCCTCCGGGAGAATCGGCGAGCGGCAGCTTCCCAAAGGCGAAGATGCAAGCCGCACCATGCAGGCACAGTGTGGGCAGCATTCAGACTTAGAGAAACCTGTACTTTACCACTCTCCTGCCTTTTCCATTGTTATTATATTGGAAAAGAACGAGTTTTGGACAACTACCTTTCATTCTTGCAAAACTCTTTGCAGACCTCCGTGCAAGCTTTAGAACAAGATTTTGGATGTTTTCTTTACTGGCAGAGTTTCTCTTTGCAAGATATGGTGGAAAAGCTTTTTGCTGAGTGTAGAGCGGCAAGACACGCAGAAGACGCAGATACACAGCTCTCCGAAGCTAAGTGCCGGTCCACGGCTTCTTTCGGCACAAACCGCTCTCAGGAGCTCCCTGCGCTCGCCACAATGTTGTGCGCAAAGAAGCCGCTTCTTCGCCTCCGGGAGAATCGGCGAGCGGCAGCTTCCCAAAGGCGAAGATGCAAGCCGCACCACACAGGCACAGTGTGGGCAGCATTCAGACTTAGAGAAACCAGTACTTTACCACTCTCCTGCCTTTTCCATTGTTATTATATTGGAAAAGAACGAGTTTTGGACAACTACCTTTCATTCTTCCAAACTCTTTGCAGACCTCCGTGCAAGCTTTAGAACAAGATTTTGGATGTTTTCTTTCCTGGCAGAGTTCCTCTTTGCAAGATAGGGTGGAAAAGCTTTTTGCTGAGTGTAGAGCGGCAAGACACGCAGAAGACGCAGATACGCAGCTCTCCGAAGCTAAGTGCCGGTCCACGGCTTCTTTCGGCACAAACCGCTCTCAGGAGCTCCCTGCGCTCACCACAATGTTGTGTGCAAAGAAGCCGCTTCTTCGCCTCCGGGAGAATCGGCGAGCGGCAGCTTCCCAAAGGCGAAGATGCAAGCCGCACCTTGCAGGCACAGTGTGGGCAGCATTCAGACTTAGAGAAACCAGTACTTTACCACTCTCCTGCCTTTTCCATTGTTATTCTATTGGAAAAGAACGAGTTTTGGACAACTACCTTTCATTCTTGCAAAACTCTTTGCAGACCTCCGTGCAAGCTTTAGAACAAGATTTTGGATGTTTTCTTTACTGGCAGAGTTTCTCTTTGCAAGATAGGGTGGAAAAGCTTTTTGCTGAGTGTTGAGCGGCAAGACACGCAGAAGACGCAGATACGCAGCTCTCCGAAGCTAAAAGTGCCGGTCCACGGCTTCTTTCGGCAGAAGCCGCTCTTAGGTGCTCACCGAGACCGGCCCAATGCTCTGTGTGTGCGAAGAAGCCGCTTCTTCTCCTCCGGGAGAATCGGCGAGCGGCAGCTTCCCAAAGGCGAAGATGCAAGCCGCACCATGCAGGCACAGTGTGGGCAGCCTTCAGACTTAGAGAAACCGGTACTTTACCACTCTCCTGCCTTTTCCATTGTTATTATATTGGAAAAGAACGAGTTTTGGACAACTACCTTTCATTCTTGCAAAACTCTTTGCAGACCTCCGTGCAAGCTTTAGAACAAGATTTTGGATGTTTTCTTTCCTGGCAGAGTTTATCATTGCAAGATAGGGTGGAAAAGCTTTTTGCTGAGTGCTGAGCGGCAAGACACGCAGAAGACGCAGATACGCAGCTCTCCGAAGCTAGGTGCCGGTCCACGGCTTCTTTCAGCACAAACCGTTCTCAGGAGCTCCCTGCGCTCGCCACAATATTGTGCGCAAATAAGCCGCTTCTTCGCCTCCGGGAGAATCGGCGAGCGGCAGCTTCCCAAAGGCGAAGATGCCAGCTGCACCATGCAGGCACAGTGTGGGCAGCATTCAGACTTAGAGAAACCAGTACTTTACCACTCTCCTGCCTTTTCCATTGTTATTATATTGGAAAAGAACGAGTTTTGGACAACTACCTTTCATTCTTGCAAAACTCTTTGCAGACCTCCGTGCAAGCTTTAGAACAAGATTTTGGATGTTTTCTTTACTGGCAGAGTTTCTCTTTGCAAGATATGGTGGAAAAGCTTTTTGCTGAGTGTTGAGCGGCAAGACACGCAGAAGACGCAGATACGCAGCTCTCCAAAGCTAAGTGCCGGTCCACGGCTTCTTTCGGCAGAAGCCGCTCTTAGGTGCTCACCGCGACCGGCCCAATGTTTTGTGTGCGCAAAGAAGCCGCTTCTTCGCCTCCGGGAGAATCGGCGAGCGGCAGCTTCCCAAAGGCGAAGATGCAAGCTGCAGCACACAGGCACAGTGTGGGCAGCATTCAGACTTAGAGAAACCAGTACTTTACCACTCTCCTACCTTTTCCATTGTTATTATATTGGAAAAGAACGAGTTTTGGACAACTACCTTTCATTCTTGCAAAACTCTTTGCAGACCTCCGTGCAAGCTTTAGAACAAGATTTTGGATGTTTTCTTTCCTGGCAGAGTTTCTCTTTGCAAGATAGGGTGGAAAAGCTTTTTGCTGAGTGTTGAGCGGCAAGACACGCAGAAGACGCAGATACGCAGCTCTCCGAAGCTAAAAGTGCCGGTCCACGGATTCTTTCGGCAGAAGCCGCTCTTAGGTGCTCACCGCGACCGGCCCAATGCTCTGTGTGTGCAAAGAAGCCGCTTCTTCGCCTCCGGGAGAATCGGCGAGCGGCAGCTTCCCAAAGGCGAAGATGCAAGCCGCACCATGCAGGCACAGTGTGGGCAGCATTCAGACTTAGAGAAACCAGTACTTTACCACTCTCCTGCCTTTTCCATTGTTATTATATTGGAAAAGAACGAGTTTTGGACAACTACCTTTCATTCTTGCCAAACTCTTTGCAGACCTCCGTGCAAGCTTTAGAACAAGATTTTGGATGTTTTCTTTCCTGGCAGAGTTTCTCTTTGCAAGATAGGGTGGAAAAGCTTTTTGCTGAGTGTTGAGCGGCAAGACACGCAGAAGACGCAGATACGCAGCTCTCCGAAACTAAGTTCCGGTCCACGGCTTCTTTCAGCACAAACTGCTCTCAGGAGCTCCCTGCGCTCGCCACAATGTTGTGCGCAAAGAAGCCGCTTCTTCGCCTCCGGGAGAATCGGCGAGCGGCAGCTTCCCAAAGGCGAAGATGCAAGCTGCACCATGCAGGCACAGTGTGGGCAGCATTCAGACTTAGAGAAACCAGTACTTTACCACTATCCTGCCTTTTCCATTGTTATTATATTGGAAAAGAACGAGTTTTGGACAACTACCTTTCATTCTTGCAAAACTCTTTGCAGACCTCCGTGCAAGCTTTAGAACAAGATTTTGGATGTTTTCTTTCCTGGCAGAGTTTCTCTTTGCAAGATAGGGTGGAAAAGCTTTTTGCTGAGTGTTGAGCGGCAAGACACGCAGAAGACGCAGATACGCAGCTCTCCGAAGCTAAGTGCCAGTCCCGGGCTTCTTTTGGCACAAACCGCTCTCAGGAGCTCCCTGCGCTCGCCACAATGTTGTGCGCAAAGAAGCCGCTTCTTCGCCTCCGGGAGAATCGGCGAGCGGCAGCTTCCCAAAGGCGAAGATGCAAGCCGCACCATGCAGGCACAGTGTGGGCAGCATTCAGACTTAGAGAAACCTGTACTTTACCACTCTCCTGCCTTTTCCATTGTTATTATATTGGAAAAGAACGAGTTTTGGACAACTACCTTTCATTCTTGCAAAACTCTTTGCAGACCTCCGTGCAAGCTTTAGAACAAGATTTTGGATGTTTTCTTTACTGGCAGAGTTTCTCTTTGCAAGATATGGTGGAAAAGCTTTTTGCTGAGTGTAGAGCGGCAAGACACGCAGAAGACGCAGATACACAGCTCTCCGAAGCTAAGTGCCGGTCCACGGCTTCTTTCGGCACAAACCGCTCTCAGGAGCTCCCTGCGCTCGCCACAATGTTGTGCGCAAAGAAGCCGCTTCTTCGCCTCCGGGAGAATCGGCGAGCGGCAGCTTCCCAAAGGCGAAGATGCAAGCCGCACCACACAGGCACAGTGTGGGCAGCATTCAGACTTAGAGAAACCAGTACTTTACCACTCTCCTGCCTTTTCCATTGTTATTATATTGGAAAAGAACGAGTTTTGGACAACTACCTTTCATTCTTCCAAACTCTTTGCAGACCTCCGTGCAAGCTTTAGAACAAGATTTTGGATGTTTTCTTTCCTGGCAGAGTTCCTCTTTGCAAGATAGGGTGGAAAAGCTTTTTGCTGAGTGTAGAGCGGCAAGACACGCAGAAGACGCAGATACGCAGCTCTCCGAAGCTAAGTGCCGGTCCACGGCTTCTTTCGGCACAAACCGCTCTCAGGAGCTCCCTGCGCTCACCACAATGTTGTGTGCAAAGAAGCCGCTTCTTCGCCTCCGGGAGAATCGGCGAGCGGCAGCTTCCCAAAGGCGAAGATGCAAGCCGCACCTTGCAGGCACAGTGTGGGCAGCATTCAGACTTAGAGAAACCAGTACTTTACCACTCTCCTGCCTTTTCCATTGTTATTCTATTGGAAAAGAACGAGTTTTGGACAACTACCTTTCATTCTTGCCAAACTCTTTGCAGACCTCCGTGCAAGCTTTAGAACAAGATTTTGGATGTTTTCTTTACTGGCAGAGTTTCTCTTTGCAAGATAGGGTGGAAAAGCTTTTTGCTGAGTGTTGAGCGGCAAGACACGCAGAAGACGCAGATACGCAGCTCTCCGAAGCTAAAAGTGCCGGTCCACGGCTTCTTTCGGCAGAAGCCGCTCTTAGGTGCTCACCGAGACCGGCCCAATGCTCTGTGTGTGCGAAGAAGCCGCTTCTTCTCCTCCGGGAGAATCGGCGAGCGGCAGCTTCCCAAAGGCGAAGATGCAAGCCGCACCATGCAGGCACAGTGTGGGCAGCCTTCAGACTTAGAGAAACCGGTACTTTACCACTCTCCTGCCTTTTCCATTGTTATTATATTGGAAAAGAACGAGTTTTGGACAACTACCTTTCATTCTTGCAAAACTCTTTGCAGACCTCCGTGCAAGCTTTAGAACAAGATTTTGGATGTTTTCTTTCCTGGCAGAGTTTATCATTGCAAGATAGGGTGGAAAAGCTTTTTGCTGAGTGCTGAGCGGCAAGACACGCAGAAGACGCAGATACGCAGCTCTCCGAAGCTAGGTGCCGGTCCACGGCTTCTTTCAGCACAAACCGTTCTCAGGAGCTCCCTGCGCTCGCCACAATATTGTGCGCAAATAAGCCGCTTCTTCGCCTCCGGGAGAATCGGCGAGCGGCAGCTTCCCAAAGGCGAAGATGCCAGCTGCACCATGCAGGCACAGTGTGGGCAGCATTCAGACTTAGAGAAACCAGTACTTTACCACTCTCCTGCCTTTTCCATTGTTATTATATTGGAAAAGAACGAGTTTTGGACAACTACCTTTCATTCTTGCAAAACTCTTTGCAGACCTCCGTGCAAGCTTTAGAACAAGATTTTGGATGTTTTCTTTCCTGGCAGAGTTTCTCTTTGCAAGACATGCTGGAAAAGCTTTTTGCTGAGTGTTGAGCGGCAAGACACGCAGAAGACGCAGATACGCAGCTCTCCAAAGCTAAGTGCCGGTCCACGGCTTCTTTCGGCAGAAGCCGCTCTTAGGTGCTCACCGCGACCGGCCCAATGTTTTGTGTGCGCAAAGAAGCCGCTTCTTCGCCTCCGGGAGAATCGGCGAGCGGCAGCTTCCCAAAGGCGAAGATGCAAGCTGCAGCACACAGGCACAGTGTGGGCAGCATTCAGACTTAGAGAAACCAGTACTTTACCACTCTCCTACCTTTTCCATTGTTATTATATTGGAAAAGAACGAGTTTTGGACAACTACCTTTCATTCTTGCAAAACTCTTTGCAGACCTCCGTGCAAGCTTTAGAACAAGATTTTGGATGTTTTCTTTCCTGGCAGAGTTTCTCTTTGCAAGATAGGGTGGAAAAGCTTTTTGCTGAGTGTTGAGCGGCAAGACACGCAGAAGACGCAGATACGCAGCTCTCCGAAGCTAAAAGTGCCGGTCCACGGATTCTTTCGGCAGAAGCCGCTCTTAGGTGCTCACCGCGACCGGCCCAATGCTCTGTGTGTGCAAAGAAGCCGCTTCTTCGCCTCCGGGAGAATCGGCGAGCGGCAGCTTCCCAAAGGCGAAGATGCAAGCCGCACCATGCAGGCACAGTGTGGGCAGCATTCAGACTTAGAGAAACCAGTACTTTACCACTCTCCTGCCTTTTCCATTGTTATTATATTGGAAAAGAACGAGTTTTGGACAACTACCTTTCATTCTTGCAAAACTCTTTGCAGACCTCCGTGCAAGCTTTAGAACAAGATTTTGGATGTTTTCTTTCCTGGCAGAGTTTCTCTTTGCAAGATAGGGTGGAAAAGCTTTTTGCTGAGTGTTGAGCGGCAAGACACGCAGAAGACGCAGATACGCAGCTCTCCGAAACTAAGTTCCGGTCCACGGCTTCTTTCAGCACAAACTGCTCTCAGGAGCTCCCTGCGCTCGCCACAATGTTGTGCGCAAAGAAGCCGCTTCTTCGCCTCCGGGAGAATCGGCGAGCGGCAGCTTCCCAAAGGCGAAGATGCAAGCCGCACCACACAGGCACAGTGTGGGCAGCATTCAGACTTAGAGAAACCAGTACTTTACCACTCTCCTGCCTTTTCCATTGTTATTATATTGGAAAAGAACGAGTTTTGGACAACTACCTTTCATTCTTGCCAAACTCTTTGCAGACCTCCGTGCAAGCTTTAGAACAAGATTTTGGATGTTTTCTTTCCTGGCAGAGTTTCTCTTTGCAAGATAGGGTGGAAAAGCTTTTTGCTGAGTGTTGAGCGGCAAGACACGCAGAAGACGCAGATACGCAGCTCTCCGAAGCTAAGTGCCGGTCCACGGCTTCTTTCGGCAGAAGCCGCTCTTAGGTGCTCACCGCGACCGGACCAATGCTCTGTGTGCGCAAAGAAGCCGCTTCTTCTCCTCCGGGAGAATCAGCGAGCGGCAGCTTCCCAAAGGCGAAGATGCAAGCTGCACCATGCAGGCGCAGTGTGGGCAGCATTCAGACTTTCAGGAACCAGTACTTTACCACTCTCCTGCCTTTTCCATGGTTATTATATTGGAAAAGAACGAGTTTTGGACAACTACCTTTCATTCTTGCAAAACTCTTTGCAGACCTCCGTGCAAGCTTTAGAACAAGATTTTGGATGTTTTCTTTCCTGGCAGAGTTTGTCTTTGCAAGATAGGGTGGAAAAGCTTTTTCCTGAGTGTTGAGCGGCAAGACACACAAAATACGCAGATACGCAGCTCTCCGAAGGTAAAAGTGCCGGTCCACGGCTTCTTTCGGCAGAAGCCGCTCTTAGGTGCTCACCGCGACCGGCCCAATGCTCTGTGTGCGAAGAAGGCGCTTCTTCTCCTCCGGGAGAATCGGCGAGCGGCAGCTTCCCAAAGGCAAAGATGCAAGCCGCACCATGCAGGCACAGTGTGGGCAGCCTTCAGACTTAGAGAAACCAGTACTTTACCACTCTCCTGCCTTTTCCATTGTTATTATATTGGAAAAGAACGAGTTTTGGACAACTACCTTTCATTCTTGCCAAACTCTTTGCAGACCTCCGTGCAAGCTTTAGAACAAGATTTTGGATGTTTTCTTTCCTGGCAGAGTTTCTCTTTGCAAGATATGGTGGAAAAGCTTTTTGCTAAGTGCTGAGCGGCAAGACACGCAGAAGACGCAGATACGCAGCTCTCCGAAGCTAAGTGACGGTCCACGGCTTCTTTCGGCACAAACTGCTCTCAGGAGCTCCCTGCGCTCGCCACAATGTTGTACGCAAAGAAGCCGCTTCTTCGCCTCCGGGAGAATCGGCGAGCGGCAGCTTCCCAAAGGCGAAGATGCAAGCCACACCATGCAGGCACAGTGTGGGCAGCATTGAGACTTAGAGAAACCAGTACTTTACCACTCTCCAGCCTTTTCCATTGTTATTATATTGGAAAAGAACGAGTTTTGGACAACTACCTTTCATTCTTGCAAAACTCTTTGCAGACCTCCGTGCAAGCTTTAGAACAAGATTTTGGATGTTTTCTTTACTGGCAGAGTTTCTCTTTGCAAGATAGGGTGGAAAAGCTTTTTGCTGAGTGCTGAGTGGCAAGACACGCAGAAGACGCAGATACACAGCTCTCCGAAGCTAAGTGCCGGTCCACGGCTTCTTTCGGCACAAACCGCTCTCAGGAGCTCCCTGCGCTCGCCACAATGTTGTGCGCAAAGAAGCCGCTTCTTCGCCTCCGGGAGAATCGGCGAGCGGCAGCTTCCCAAAGGCAAAGATGCAAGCCGCACCACACAGGCACAGTGTGGGCAGCATTCAGACTTAGAGAAACCAGTACTTTACCACTCTCCTGCCTTTTCCATTGTTATTATATTGGAAAAGAACGAGTTTTGGACAACTACCTTTCATTCTTGCAAAACTCTTTGCAGACCTCCGTGCAAGCTTTAGAACAAGATTTTTGGATGTTTTCTTTCCTGGCAGAGTTTCTCTTTCGAAGATATGGTGGAAAAGATTTTTGCTGAGTGTTGAGCGGCAAGACACGCAGAAGACGCAGATACGCAGCTCTCCGAAGCTAAGTGCCGGTCCACGGCTTCTTTCGGCAGAAGCCGCTCTTAGGTGCTCACTGCGACCGGCCCAATGCTCTGTGTGCGCAAAGAAGCCGCTTCTTCTCCTCCGGGAGAATCGGCGAGCGGCAGCTTCCCAAAGGCGAAGATGCAAGCTGCACCATGCAGGCACAGTGTGGGCAGCATTCAGACTTAGAGAAACCAGTACTTTACCACTCTCCTGCCTTTTCCATGGTTATTATATTGGAAAAGAACGAGTTTTGGACAACTACCTTTCATTCTTGCAAAACTCTTTGCAGACCTCCGTGCAAGCTTTAGAACAAGATTTTGGATGTTTTCTTTCCTGGCAGAGTTTCTCTTTGCAAGATAGGGTGGAAAAGCTTTTTGCTGAGTGTTGAGCGGCAAGACACGCAGAAGACGCAGATACGCAGCTCTCCGAAGCTAAGTGCCGGTCCCGGGCTTCTTTCGGCACAAACCGCTCTCAGGAGCTCCCTGCGCTCGCCACAATGTTGTGCGCAAAGAAGCCGCTTCTTCGCCTCCGGGAGAATCGGCGAGCGGCAGCTTCCCAAATGCGAAGGTGCAAGCCGCACCACACAGGCACAGTGTGGGCAGCATTCAGACTTAGAGAAACCAGTACTTTACCACTCTCCTGCCTTTTCCATTGTTATTATATTGGAAAAGAACGAGTTTTGGACAACTACCTTTCATTCTTGCCAAACTCTTTGCAGACCTCCGTGCAAGCTTTAGAACAAGATTTTGGATGTTTTCTTTCCTGGCAGAGTTTCTCTTTGCAAGATAGGGTGGAAAAGCTTTTTGCTGAGTGTTGAGCGGCAAGACACGCAGAAGACGCAGATACGCAGCTCTCCGAAGCTAAGTGCCGGTCCACGGCTTCTTTCGGCACAAACCGCTCTCAGGATCTCCCTGCGCTCACCACAATGTTGTGTGCAAAGAAGCCGCTTCTTCACCTCCGGGAGAATCGGCGAGCGGCAGCTTCCCAAAGGCGAAGATGCAAGCCGCACCATGCAGGCACAGTGTGGGCAGCCTTCAGACTTAGAGAAACCAGTACTTTACCACTCTCCTGCCTTTTCCATTGTTATTATATTGGAAAAGAACGAGTTTTGGACAACTACCTTTCATTCTTGCAAAACTCTTTGCAGACCTCCGTGCAAGCTTTCGAACAAGATTTTGGATGTTTTCTTTCCTGGCAGAGTTTGTCTTTGCAAGATAGGGTGGAAAAGCTTTTTGCTGAGTGTTGAGCGGCAAGACACGCAGAAGACGCAGATACGCAGCTCTCCGAAACTAAGTGCCGGTCCACGGCTTCTTTCAGCACAAACTGCTCTCAGGAGCTCCCTGCGCTCGCCACAGTCTTGTGCGCATATAAGCCGCTTCTTCGCCTCCGGGAGAATCGGCGAGCGGCAGCTTCCCAAAGGCGAAGATGCAAGCCGCACCACACAGGCACAGTGTGGGCAGCATTCAGACTTAGAGAAACCAGTACTTTACCACTCTCCTGCCTTTTCCATTGTTATTATATTGGAAAAGAACGAGTTTTGGACAACTACCTTTCATTCTTGCCAAACTCTTTGCAGACCTCCGTGCAAGGTTTAGAACAAAATTTTGGATGTTTTCTTTCCTGGCAGAGTTTATCTTTGCAAGATATGGTGGAAAAACTTTTTGCTGAGTGTTGAGCGGCAAGACACGCAGAAGACGCAGATACGCAGCTCTCCGAAGCTAAGTGCCGGTCCACGGCTTCTTTCGGCAGAAGCCGCTCTTAGGTGCTCACTGCGACCGGCCCAATGCTCTGTGTGCGCAAAGAAGCCGCTTCTTCTCCTCCAGGAGAATCGGCGAGCGGCAGCTTCCCAAAGGCGAAGATGCAAGCCGCACCTTGCAGGCACAGTGTGGGCAGCATTCAGACTTAGAGAAACCAGTACTTTACCTCTCTCCTGCCTTTTCCATGGTTATTATATTGGAAAAGAACGAGTTTTGGACAACTACCTTTCATTCTTCCAAACTCTTTGGAGACCTCCGTGCAAGCTTTAGAACAAGATTTTGGATGTTTTCTTTCATGGCAGAGTTTGTCTTTACAAGATAGGGTGGAAAAGCTTTTTGCTGAGTGTTGAGCGGCAAAACACGCAGAAGACGCAGATACGCAGCTCTCCGAAGTTAAAAGTGCCGGTCCACGGCTTCTTTCGGCAGAAGCCGCTCTTAGGTGCTCACCGCGACCGGCCCAATGCTCTGTGTGCGAAGAAGCCGCTTCTTCTCCTCCGGGAGAATCGGCGAGCGGCAGCTTCCCAAAGGCGAAGATGCAAGCCGCACCACACAGGCACAGTGTGGGCAGCATTCAGACTTAGAGAAACCAGTACTTTACCACTCTCCTGCCTTTTCCATTGTTATTATATTGGAAAAGAACGAGTTTTGGACAACTACCTTTCATTCTTGCAAAACTCTTTGCAGACCTCCGTGCAAGCTTTAGAACAAGATTTTGGATGTTTTCTTTCCTGGCAGAGTTTCTCTTTGCAAGATATGGTGGGAAAGCTTTTTGCTGAGTGTTGAGCGGCAAGACACGCAGAAGACGCAGATACGCAGCTCTCCGAAGCTAAGTGCCGGTCCACGGCTTCTTTCGGCACAAACCGCTCTCAGGAGCTCCCTGCGCTCGCCACAATGTTGTGCGCAAAGAAGCCGCTTCTTCGCCTCCGGGAGAATCGGCGAGCGGCAGCTTCCCAAAGGCGAAGATGCAAGCTGCAGCACACAGGCACAGTGTGGGCAGCATTCAGACTTAGAGAAACCAGTACTTTACCACTCTCCTACCTTTTCCATTGTTATTATATTGGAAACGAACGAGTTTTGGACAACTACCTTTCATTCTTGCCAAACTCTTTGCAGACCTCCGTGCAAGCTTTAGAACAAGATTTTGGATGTTTTCTTTCATGGCAGAGTTTGTCTTTGCAAGATAGGGTGGAAAAGCTTTTTGCTGAGTGTTGAGCGGCAAGACACGCAGAAGACGCAGATACGCAGCTCTCCGAAGCTAAGTGCCGGTCCACGGCTTCTTTCGGCAGAAGCCGCTCTTAGGTGCTCACCGCGACCGGCCCAATGCTCTGTGTGCGCCAAGAAGCCGCTTCTTCTCCTCCGGGAGAATCGGCGAGCGGCAGCTTCCCAAAGGCGAAGATGCAAGCTGCACCATGCAGGCACAGTGTGGGCAGCATTCAGACTTAGAGAAACCAGTACTTTACCACTCTCCTGCCTTTTCCATTGTTATTATATTGGAAAAGAACGAGTTTTGGACAACTACCTTTCATTCTTGCAAAACTCTTTGCAGACCTCCGTGCAAGCTTTAGAACAAGATTTTGGATGTTTTCTTTCCTGGCAGAGTTTCTCTTTGCAAGATAGGGTGGAAAAGCTTTTTGCTGAGTGTTGAGCGGCAAGACACGCAGAAGACGCAGATACGCAGCTCTCCGAAGCTAAGTGCCAGTCCCGGGCTTCTTTTGGCACAAACCGCTCTCAGGAGCTCCCTGCGCTCGCCACAATGTTGTGCGCAAAGAAGCTGCTTCTTCGCCTCCGGGAGAATCGGCGAGCGGCAGCTTCCCAAAGGCGAAGATGCAAGCCGCACCATGCAGGCACAGTGTGGGCAGCATTCAGACTTAGAGAAACCTGTACTTTACCACTCTCCTGCCTTTTCCATGGTTATTATATTGGAAAAGAACGAGTTTTGGACAACTACCTTTCATTCTTGCAAAACTCTTTGCAGACCTCCGTGCAAGCTTTAGAACAAGATTTTGGATGTTTTCTTTACTGGCAGAGCTTCTCTTTGCAAGATATGGTGGAAAAGCTTTTTGCTGAGTGTAGAGCGGCAAGACACGCAGAAGACGCAGATACACAGCTCTCCGAAGCTAAGTGCCGGTCCACGGCTTCTTTCGGCACAAACCGCTCTCAGGAGCTCCCTGCGCTCGCCACAATGTTGTGCGCAAAGAAGCCGCTTCTTCGCCTCCGGGAGAATCGGCGAGCGGCAGCTTCCCAAAGGCGAAGATGCAAGCCACACCATGCAGGCACAGTGTGGGCAGCATTCAGACTTAGAGAAACCAGTACTTTACCACTCTCCTGCCTTTTCCATTGTTATTATATTGGAAAAGAACGAGTTTTGGACAACTACCTTTCATTCTTGCCAAACTCTTTGCAGACCTCCGTGCAAGCTTTAGAACAAGATTTTGGATGTTTTCTTTCCTGGCAGAGTTTCTCTTTGCAAGATATGGTGGAAAAGCTTTTTGCTGAGTGCTGAGCGGCAAGACACGCAGAAGACGCAGATACGCAGCTCTCCGAAGCTAAGTGCCGGTCCACGGCTTCTTTCGGCAGAAGCCGCTCTTAGGTGCTCACCGCGACCGGCCCAATGCTCTGTGTGCGCAAAGAAGCCGCTTCTTCGCCTCCGGGAGAATCGGCGAGCGGCAGCTTCCCAAAGGCGAAGATGCAAGCTGCAGCACACAGGCACAGTGTGGGCAGCATTCAGACATAGAGAAACCAGTACTTTACCACTCTCCTGCCTTTTCCATGGTTATTCTATTGGAAAAGAACGAGTTTTGGACAACTACCTTTCATTCTTGCAAAACTCTTTGCAGACCTCCGTGCAAGCTTTAGAACAAGATTTTGGATGTTTTCTTTCCTGGCAGAGTTTCTCTTTGCAAGATATGGTGGAAAAGCTTTTTGCTGAGTGTTGAGCGGCAAGACACGCAGAAGACGCAGATACGCAGCTCTCCGAAGCTAAAAGTGCCGGTCCACGGCTTCTTTCGGCAGAAGCCGCTCTTAGGTGCTCACCGCGACCGGCCCAATGCTCTGTGTGCGAAGAAGCCGCTTCTTCTCCTCCGGGAGAATCGGCGAGCGGCAGCTTCCCAAAGGCGAAGATGCAAGCCGCACCACACAGGCACAGTGTGGGCAGCCTTCAGACTTAGAGAAACCAGTACTTTACCACTCTCCTGCCTTTTCCATTGTTATTATATTGGAAAAGAACGAGTTTTGGACAACTACCTTTCATTCTTGCAAAACTCTTTGCAGACCTCCGTGCAAGCTTTAGAACAAGATTTTGGATGTTTTCTTTCCTGGCAGAGTTTCTCTTTGCAAGATATGGTGGAAAAGCTTTTTGCTGAGTGCTGAGCGGCAAGACACGCAGAAGACGCAGATACGCAGCTCTCCGAAGCTAAGTGCCGGTCCACGGCTTCTTTCGGCACAAACCGTTCTCAGGAGCTCCCTGCGCTCGCCACAATGTTGTGCGCAAAGAAGCCGCTTCTTCGCCTCCGGGAGAATCGGCGAGCGGCAGCTTCCCAAAGGCGAAGATGCAAGCTGCAGCACACAGGCACAGTGTGGGCAGCATTCAGACTTAGAGAAACCAGTACTTTACCACTCTCCTGCCTTTTCCATTGTTATTATATTGGAAAAGAACGAGTTTTGGACAACTACCTTTCATTCTTCCAAACTCTTTGCAGACCTCCGTGCAAGCTTTAGAACAAGATTTTGGATGTTTTCTTTCCTGGCAGAGTTCCTCTTTGCAAGATAGGGTGGAAAAGCTTTTTGCTGAGTGTTGAGCGGCAAGACACGCAGAAGACGCAGATACGCAGCTCTCCGAAGCTAAGTGCCGGTCCACGGCTTCTTTCGGCACAAACCGCTCTCAGGAGTTCCCTGCGCTCACCACAATGTTGTGTGCAAAGAAGCCGCTTCTTCGCCTCCGGGAGAATCGGCGAGCGGCAGCTTCCCAAAGGCGAAGATGCAAGCCGCACCTTGCAGGCACAGTGTGGGCAGCATTCAGACTTAGAGAAACCAGTACTTTACCACTCTCCTGCCTTTTCCATTGTTATTCTATTGGAAAAGAACGAGTTTTGGACAACTACCTTTCATTCTTGCCAAACTCTTTGCAGACCTCCGTGCAAGCTTTAGAACAAGATTTTGGATGTTTTCTTTACTGGCAGAGTTTCTCTTTGCAAGATAGGGTGGAAAAGCTTTTTGCTGAGTGTTGAGCGGCAAGACACGCAGAAGACGCAGATACGCAGCTCTCCGAAGCTAAAAGTGCCGGTCCACGGCTTCTTTCGGCAGAAGCCGCTCTTAGGTGCTCACCGAGACCGGCCCAATGCTCTGTGTGTGCGAAGAAGCCGCTTCTTCTCCTCCGGGAGAATCGGCGAGCGGCAGCTTCCCAAAGGCGAAGATGCAAGCCGCACCATGCAGGCACAGTGTGGGCAGCCTTCAGACTTAGAGAAACCGGTACTTTACCACTCTCCTGCCTTTTCCATTGTTATTATATTGGAAAAGAACGAGTTTTGGACAACTACCTTTCATTCTTGCAAAACTCTTTGCAGACCTCCGTGCAAGCTTTAGAACAAGATTTTGGATGTTTTCTTTCCTGGCAGAGTTTATCATTGCAAGATAGGGTGGAAAAGCTTTTTGCTGAGTGCTGAGCGGCAAGACACGCAGAAGACGCAGATACGCAGCTCTCCGAAGCTAGGTGCCGGTCCACGGCTTCTTTCAGCACAAACCGTTCTCAGGAGCTCCCTGCGCTCGCCACAATATTGTGCGCAAATAAGCCGCTTCTTCGCCTCCGGGAGAATCGGCGAGCGGCAGCTTCCCAAAGGCGAAGATGCCAGCTGCACCATGCAGGCACAGTGTGGGCAGCATTCAGACTTAGAGAAACCAGTACTTTACCACTCTCCTGCCTTTTCCATTGTTATTATATTGGAAAAGAACGAGTTTTGGACAACTACCTTTCATTCTTGCAAAACTCTTTGCAGACCTCCGTGCAAGCTTTAGAACAAGATTTTGGATGTTTTCTTTACTGGCAGAGTTTCTCTTTGCAAGATATGGTGGAAAAGCTTTTTGCTGAGTGTTGAGCGGCAAGACACGCAGAAGACGCAGATACGCAGCTCTCCAAAGCTAAGTGCCGGTCCACGGCTTCTTTCGGCAGAAGCCGCTCTTAGGTGCTCACCGCGACCGGCCCAATGTTTTGTGTGCGCAAAGAAGCCGCTTCTTCGCCTCCGGGAGAATCGGCGAGCGGCAGCTTCCCAAAGGCGAAGATGCAAGCTGCAGCACACAGGCACAGTGTGGGCAGCATTCAGACTTAGAGAAACCAGTACTTTACCACTCTCCTACCTTTTCCATTGTTATTATATTGGAAAAGAACGAGTTTTGGACAACTACCTTTCATTCTTGCAAAACTCTTTGCAGACCTCCGTGCAAGCTTTAGAACAAGATTTTGGATGTTTTCTTTCCTGGCAGAGTTTCTCTTTGCAAGATAGGGTGGAAAAGCTTTTTGCTGAGTGTTGAGCGGCAAGACACGCAGAAGACGCAGATACGCAGCTCTCCGAAGCTAAAAGTGCCGGTCCACGGATTCTTTCGGCAGAAGCCGCTCTTAGGTGCTCACCGCGACCGGCCCAATGCTCTGTGTGTGCAAAGAAGCCGCTTCTTCGCCTCCGGGAGAATCGGCGAGCGGCAGCTTCCCAAAGGCGAAGATGCAAGCCGCACCATGCAGGCACAGTGTGGGCAGCATTCAGACTTAGAGAAACCAGTACTTTACCACTCTCCTGCCTTTTCCATTGTTATTATATTGGAAAAGAACGAGTTTTGGACAACTACCTTTCATTCTTGCAAAACTCTTTGCAGACCTCCGTGCAAGCTTTAGAACAAGATTTTGGATGTTTTCTTTCCTGGCAGAGTTTCTCTTTGCAAGATAGGGTGGAAAAGCTTTTTGCTGAGTGCTGAGCGGCAAGACACGCAGAAGACGCAGATACGCAGCTCTCCGAAACTAAGTTCCGGTCCACGGCTTCTTTCAGCACAAACTGCTCTCAGGAGCTCCCTGCGCTCGCCACAATGTTGTGCGCATATAAGCCGCTTCTTCGCCTCCGGGAGAATCGGCGAGCGGCAGCTTCCCAAAGGCGAAGATGCAAGCCGCACCACACAGGCACAGTGTGGGCAGCATTCAGACTTAGAGAAACCAGTACTTTACCACTCTCCTGCCTTTTCCATTGTTATTATATTGGAAAAGAACGAGTTTTGGACAACTACCTTTCATTCTTGCAAAACTCTTTGCAGACCTCCGTGCAAGCTTTAGAACAAGATTTTGGATGTTTTCTTTCCTGGCAGAGTTTCTCTTTGCAAGATAGGGTGGAAAAGCTTTTTGCTGAGTGTTGAGCGGCAAGACACGCAGAAGACGCAGATACGCAGCTCTCCGAAGCTAAGTGCCGGTCCACGGCTTCTTTCGGCAGAAGCCGCTCTTAGGTGCTCACCGCGACCGGACCAATGCTCTGTGTGCGCAAAGAAGCCGCTTCTTCTCCTCCGGGAGAATCAGCGAGCGGCAGCTTCCCAAAGGCGAAGATGCAAGCTGCACCATGCAGGCGCAGTGTGGGCAGCATTCAGACTTTCAGAAACCAGTACTTTACCACTCTCCTGCCTTTTCCATGGTTATTATATTGGAAAAGAACGAGTTTTGGACAACTACCTTTCATTCTTGCAAAACTCTTTGCAGACCTCCGTGCAAGCTTTAGAACAAGATTTTGGATGTTTTCTTTCCTGGCAGAGTTTGTCTTTGCAAGATAGGGTGGAAAAGCTTTTTCCTGAGTGTTGAGCGGCAAGACACACAAAATACGCAGATACGCAGCTCTCCGAAGGTAAAAGTGCCGGTCCACGGCTTCTTTCGGCAGAAGCCGCTCTTAGGTGCTCACCGCGACCGGCCCAATGCTCTGTGTGCGAAGAAGGCGCTTCTTCTCCTCCGGGAGAATCGGCGAGCGGCAGCTTCCCAAAGGCAAAGATGCAAGCCGCACCATGCAGGCACAGTGTGGGCAGCCTTCAGACTTAGAGAAACCAGTACTTTACCACTCTCCTGCCTTTTCCATTGTTATTATATTGGAAAAGAACGAGTTTTGGACAACTACCTTTCATTCTTGCCAAACTCTTTGGAGACCTCCGTGCAAGCTTTAGAACAAGATTTTGGATGTTTTCTTTCCTGGCAGAGTTTCTCTTTGCAAGATATGGTGGAAAAGCTTTTTGCTAAGTGCTGAGCGGCAAGACACGCAGAAGACGCAGATACGCAGCTCTCCGAAGCTAAGTGACGGTCCACGGCTTCTTTCGGCACAAACTGCTCTCAGGAGCTCCCTGCGCTCGCCACAATGTTGTACGCAAAGAAGCCGCTTCTTCGCCTCCGGGAGAATCGGCGAGCGGCAGCTTCCCAAAGGCGAAGATGCAAGCCACACCATGCAGGCACAGTGTGGGCAGCATTGAGACTTAGAGAAACCAGTACTTTACCACTCTCCAGCCTTTTCCATTGTTATTATATTGGAAAAGAACGAGTTTTGGACAACTACCTTTCATTCTTGCAAAACTCTTTGCAGACCTCCGTGCAAGCTTTAGAACAAGATTTTGGATGTTTTCTTTACTGGCAGAGTTTCTCTTTGCAAGATATGGTGGAAAAGCTTTTTGCTGAGTGTTGAGCGGCAAGACACGCAGAAGACGCAGATACGCAGCTCTCCGAAGCTAAGTGCCGGTCCACGGCTTCTTTCGGCAGAAGCCGCTCTTAGGTGCTCACCGCGACCGGACCAATGCTCTGTGTGCGCCAAGAAGCCGCTTCTTCTCCTCCGGGAGAATCAGCGAGCGGCAGCTTCCCAAAGGCGAAGATGCAAGCTGCACCATGCAGGCACAGTGTGGGCAGCATTCAGACTTAGAGAAACCAGTACTTTACCACTCTCCTGCCTTTTCCATGGTTATTCTATTGGAAAAGAACGAGTTTTGGACAACTACCTTTCATTCTTGCAAAACTCTTTGCAGACCTCCGTGCAAGCTTTAGAACAAGATTTTTGGATGTTTTCTTTCCTGGCAGAGTTTCTCTTTCGAAGATATGGTGGAAAAGATTTTTGCTGAGTGTTGAGCGGCAAGACACGCAGAAGACGCAGATACGCAGCTCTCCGAAGCTAAGTGCCGGTCCACGGCTTCTTTCGGCAGAAGCCGCTCTTAGGTGCTCACTGCGACCGGCCCAATGCTCTGTGTGCGCAAAGAAGCCGCTTCTTCTCCTCCGGGAGAATCGGCGAGCGGCAGCTTCCCAAAGGCGAAGATGCAAGCCGCACCTTGCAGGCACAGTGTGGGCAGCATTCAGACTTAGAGAAACCAGTACTTTACCACTCTCCTGCCTTTTCCATGGTTATTATATTGGAAAAGAACGAGTTTTGGACAACTACCTTTCATTCTTGCAAAACTCTTTGCAGACCTCCGTGCAAGCTTTAGAACAAGATTTTGGATGTTTTCTTTCCTGGCAGAGTTTCTCTTTGCAAGATAGGGTGGAAAAGCTTTTTGCTGAGTGTTGAGCGGCAAGACACGCAGAAGACGCAGATACGCAGCTCTCCGAAGCTAAGTGCCGGTCCCGGGCTTCTTTCGGCACAAACCGCTCTCAGGAGCTCCCTGCGCTCGCCACAATGTTGTGCGCAAAGAAGCCGCTTCTTCGCCTCCGGGAGAATCGGCGAGCGGCAGCTTCCCAAATGCGAAGGTGCAAGCCGCACCACACAGGCACAGTGTGGGCAGCATTCAGACTTAGAGAAACCAGTACTTTACCACTCTCCTGCCTTTTCCATTGTTATTATATTGGAAAAGAACGAGTTTTGGACAACTACCTTTCATTCTTGCCAAACTCTTTGCAGACCTCCGTGCAAGCTTTAGAACAAGATTTTGGATGTTTTCTTTCCTGGCAGAGTTTCTCTTTGCAAGATAGGGTGGAAAAGCTTTTTGCTGAGTGTTGAGCGGCAAGACACGCAGAAGACGCAGATACGCAGCTCTCCGAAGCTAAGTGCCGGTCCACGGCTTCTTTCGGCACAAACCGCTCTCAGGATCTCCCTGCGCTCACCACAATGTTGTGTGCAAAGAAGCCGCTTCTTCACCTCCGGGAGAATCGGCGAGCGGCAGCTTCCCAAAGGCGAAGATGCAAGCCGCACCATGCAGGCACAGTGTGGGCAGCCTTCAGACTTAGAGAAACCAGTACTTTACCACTCTCCTGCCTTTTCCATTGTTATTATATTGGAAAAGAACGAGTTTTGGACAACTACCTTTCATTCTTGCAAAACTCTTTGCAGACCTCCGTGCAAGCTTTCGAACAAGATTTTGGATGTTTTCTTTCCTGGCAGAGTTTCTCTTTGCAAGATAGGGTGGAAAAGCTTTTTGCTGAGTGTTGAGCGGCAAGACACGCAGAAGACGCAGATACGCAGCTCTCCGAAACTAAGTGCCGGTCCACGGCTTCTTTCAGCACAAACTGCTCTCAGGAGCTCCCTGCGCTCGCCACAGTCTTGTGCGCATATAAGCCGCTTCTTCGCCTCCGGGAGAATCGGCGAGCGGCAGCTTCCCAAAGGCGAAGATGCAAGCCGCACCACACAGGCACAGTGTGGGCAGCATTCAGACTTAGAGAAACCAGTACTTTACCACTCTCCTGCCTTTTCCATTGTTATTATATTGGAAAAGAACGAGTTTTGGACAACTACCTTTCATTCTTGCCAAACTCTTTGCAGACCTCCGTGCAAGGTTTAGAACAAAATTTTGGATGTTTTCTTTCCTGGCAGAGTTTATCTTTGCAAGATATGGTGGAAAAACTTTTTGCTGAGTGTTGAGCGGCAAGACACGCAGAAGACGCAGATACGCAGCTCTCCGAAGCTAAGTGCCGGTCCACGGCTTCTTTCGGCAGAAGCCGCTCTTAGGTGCTCACTGCGACCGGCCCAATGCTCTGTGTGCGCAAAGAAGCCGCTTCTTCTCCTCCAGGAGAATCGGCGAGCGGCAGCTTCCCAAAGGCGAAGATGCAAGCCGCACCTTGCAGGCACAGTGTGGGCAGCATTCAGACTTAGAGAAACCAGTACTTTACCTCTCTCCTGCCTTTTCCATGGTTATTATATTGGAAAAGAACGAGTTTTGGACAACTACCTTTCATTCTTCCAAACTCTTTGGAGACCTCCGTGCAAGCTTTAGAACAAGATTTTGGATGTTTTCTTTCATGGCAGAGTTTGTCTTTACAAGATAGGGTGGAAAAGCTTTTTGCTGAGTGTTGAGCGGCAAAACACGCAGAAGACGCAGATACGCAGCTCTCCGAAGTTAAAAGTGCCGGTCCACGGCTTCTTTCGGCAGAAGCCGCTCTTAGGTGCTCACCGCGACCGGCCCAATGCTCTGTGTGCGAAGAAGCCGCTTCTTCTCCTCCGGGAGAATCGGCGAGCGGCAGCTTCCCAAAGGCGAAGATGCAAGCCGCACCACACAGGCACAGTGTGGGCAGCATTCAGACTTAGAGAAACCAGTACTTTACCACTCTCCTGCCTTTTCCATTGTTATTATATTGGAAAAGAACGAGTTTTGGACAACTACCTTTCATTCTTGCAAAACTCTTTGCAGACCTCCGTGCAAGCTTTAGAACAAGATTTTGGATGTTTTCTTTCCTGGCAGAGTTTCTCTTTGCAAGATATGGTGGGAAAGCTTTTTGCTGAGTGTTGAGCGGCAAGACACGCAGAAGACGCAGATACGCAGCTCTCCGAAGCTAAGTGCCGGTCCACGGCTTCTTTCGGCACAAACCGCTCTCAGGAGCTCCCTGCGCTCGCCACAATGTTGTGCGCAAAGAAGCCGCTTCTTCGCCTCCGGGAGAATCGGCGAGCGGCAGCTTCCCAAAGGCGAAGATGCAAGCTGCAGCACACAGGCACAGTGTGGGCAGCATTCAGACTTAGAGAAACCAGTACTTTACCACTCTCCTACCTTTTCCATTGTTATTATATTGGAAAAGAACGAGTTTTGGACAACTACCTTTCATTCTTGCCAAACTCTTTGCAGACCTCCGTGCAAGCTTTAGAACAAGATTTTGGATGTTTTCTTTCATGGCAGAGTTTGTCTTTGCAAGATAGGGTGGAAAAGCTTTTTGCTGAGTGTTGAGCGGCAAGACACGCAGAAGACGCAGATACGCAGCTCTCCGAAGCTAAGTGCCGGTCCACGGCTTCTTTCGGCAGAAGCCGCTCTTAGGTGCTCACCGCGACCGGCCCAATGCTCTGTGTGCGCCAAGAAGCCGCTTCTTCTCCTCCGGGAGAATCGGCGAGCGGCAGCTTCCCAAAGGCGAAGATGCAAGCTGCACCATGCAGGCACAGTGTGGGCAGCATTCAGACTTAGAGAAACCAGTACTTTACCACTCTCCTGCCTTTTCCATTGTTATTATATTGGAAAAGAACGAGTTTTGGACAACTACCTTTCATTCTTGCAAAACTCTTTGCAGACCTCCGTGCAAGCTTTAGAACAAGATTTTGGATGTTTTCTTTCCTGGCAGAGTTTCTCTTTGCAAGATAGGGTGGAAAAGCTTTTTGCTGAGTGTTGAGCGGCAAGACACGCAGAAGACGCAGATACGCAGCTCTCCGAAGCTAAGTGCCAGTCCCGGGCTTCTTTTGGCACAAACCGCTCTCAGGAGCTCCCTGCGCTCGCCACAATGTTGTGCGCAAAGAAGCTGCTTCTTCGCCTCCGGGAGAATCGGCGAGCGGCAGCTTCCCAAAGGCGAAGATGCAAGCCGCACCATGCAGGCACAGTGTGGGCAGCATTCAGACTTAGAGAAACCTGTACTTTACCACTCTCCTGCCTTTTCCATGGTTATTATATTGGAAAAGAACGAGTTTTGGACAACTACCTTTCATTCTTGCAAAACTCTTTGCAGACCTCCGTGCAAGCTTTAGAACAAGATTTTGGATGTTTTCTTTACTGGCAGAGCTTCTCTTTGCAAGATATGGTGGAAAAGCTTTTTGCTGAGTGTAGAGCGGCAAGACACGCAGAAGACGCAGATACACAGCTCTCCGAAGCTAAGTGCCGGTCCACGGCTTCTTTCGGCACAAACCGCTCTCAGGAGCTCCCTGCGCTCGCCACAATGTTGTGCGCAAAGAAGCCGCTTCTTCGCCTCCGGGAGAATCGGCGAGCGGCAGCTTCCCAAAGGCGAAGATGCAAGCCACACCATGCAGGCACAGTGTGGGCAGCATTCAGACTTAGAGAAACCAGTACTTTACCACTCTCCTGCCTTTTCCATTGTTATTATATTGGAAAAGAACGAGTTTTGGACAACTACCTTTCATTCTTGCCAAACTCTTTGCAGACCTCCGTGCAAGCTTTAGAACAAGATTTTGGATGTTTTCTTTCCTGGCAGAGTTTCTCTTTGCAAGATATGGTGGAAAAGCTTTTTGCTGAGTGCTGAGCGGCAAGACACGCAGAAGACGCAGATACGCAGCTCTCCGAAGCTAAGTGCCGGTCCACGGCTTCTTTCGGCAGAAGCCGCTCTTAGGTGCTCACCGCGACCGGCCCAATGCTCTGTGTGCGCAAAGAAGCCGCTTCTTCGCCTCCGGGAGAATCGGCGAGCGGCAGCTTCCCAAAGGCGAAGATGCAAGCTGCAGCACACATGCACAGTGTGGGCAGCATTCAGACATAGAGAAACCAGTACTTTACCACTCTCCTGCCTTTTCCATGGTTATTCTATTGGAAAAGAACGAGTTTTGGACAACTACCTTTCATTCTTGCAAAACTCTTTGCAGACCTCCGTGCAAGCTTTAGAACAAGATTTTGGATGTTTTCTTTCCTGGCAGAGTTTCTCTTTGCAAGATATGGTGGAAAAGCTTTTTGCTGAGTGTTGAGCGGCAAGACACGCAGAAGACGCAGATACGCAGCTCTCCGAAGCTAAAAGTGCCGGTCCACGGCTTCTTTCGGCAGAAGCCGCTCTTAGGTGCTCACCGCGACCGGCCCAATGCTCTGTGTGCGAAGAAGCCGCTTCTTCTCCTCCGGGAGAATCGGCGAGCGGCAGCTTCCCAAAGGCGAAGATGCAAGCCGCACCACACAGGCACAGTGTGGGCAGCCTTCAGACTTAGAGAAACCAGTACTTTACCACTCTCCTGCCTTTTCCATTGTTATTATATTGGAAAAGAACGAGTTTTGGACAACTACCTTTCATTCTTGCAAAACTCTTTGCAGACCTCCGTGCAAGCTTTAGAACAAGATTTTGGATGTTTTCTTTACTGGCAGAGCTTCTCTTTGCAAGATATGGTGGAAAAGCTTTTTGCTGAGTGTAGAGCGGCAAGACACGCAGAAGACGCAGATACACAGCTCTCCGAAGCTAAGTGCCGGTCCACGGCTTCTTTCGGCACAAACCGCTCTCAGGAGCTCCCTGCGCTCGCCACAATGTTGTGCGCAAAGAAGCCGCTTCTTCGCCTCCGGGAGAATCGGCGAGCGGCAGCTTCCCAAAGGCGAAGATGCAAGCCACACCATGCAGGCACAGTGTGGGCAGCATTCAGACTTAGAGAAACCAGTACTTTACCACTCTCCTGCCTTTTCCATTGTTATTATATTGGAAAAGAACGAGTTTTGGACAACTACCTTTCATTCTTGCCAAACTCTTTGCAGACCTCCGTGCAAGCTTTAGAACAAGATTTTGGATGTTTTCTTTCCTGGCAGAGTTTCTCTTTGCAAGATATGGTGGAAAAGCTTTTTGCTGAGTGCTGAGCGGCAAGACACGCAGAAGACGCAGATACGCAGCTCTCCGAAGCTAAGTGCCGGTCCACGGCTTCTTTCGGCAGAAGCCGCTCTTAGGTGCTCACCGCGACCGGCCCAATGCTCTGTGTGCGCAAAGAAGCCGCTTCTTCGCCTCCGGGAGAATCGGCGAGCGGCAGCTTCCCAAAGGCGAAGATGCAAGCTGCAGCACACATGCACAGTGTGGGCAGCATTCAGACATAGAGAAACCAGTACTTTACCACTCTCCTGCCTTTTCCATGGTTATTCTATTGGAAAAGAACGAGTTTTGGACAACTACCTTTCATTCTTGCAAAACTCTTTGCAGACCTCCGTGCAAGCTTTAGAACAAGATTTTGGATGTTTTCTTTCCTGGCAGAGTTTCTCTTTGCAAGATATGGTGGAAAAGCTTTTTGCTGAGTGTTGAGCGGCAAGACACGCAGAAGACGCAGATACGCAGCTCTCCGAAGCTAAAAGTGCCGGTCCACGGCTTCTTTCGGCAGAAGCCGCTCTTAGGTGCTCACCGCGACCGGCCCAATGCTCTGTGTGCGAAGAAGCCGCTTCTTCTCCTCCGGGAGAATCGGCGAGCGGCAGCTTCCCAAAGGCGAAGATGCAAGCCGCACCACACAGGCACAGTGTGGGCAGCCTTCAGACTTAGAGAAACCAGTACTTTACCACTCTCCTGCCTTTTCCATTGTTATTATATTGGAAAAGAACGAGTTTTGGACAACTACCTTTCATTCTTGCAAAACTCTTTGCAGACCTCCGTGCAAGCTTTAGAACAAGATTTTGGATGTTTTCTTTCCTGGCAGAGTTTCTCTTTGCAAGATATGGTGGAAAAGCTTTTTGCTGAGTGCTGAGCGGCAAGACACGCAGAAGACGCAGATACGCAGCTCTCCGAAGCTAAGTGCCGGTCCACGGCTTCTTTCGGCACAAACCGTTCTCAGGAGCTCCCTGCGCTCGCCACAATGTTGTGCGCAAAGAAGCCGCTTCTTCGCCTCCGGGAGAATCGGCGAGCGGCAGCTTCCCAAAGGCGAAGATGCAAGCTGCAGCACACAGGCACAGTGTGGGCAGCATTCAGACTTAGAGAAACCAGTACTTTACCACTCTCCTGCCTTTTCCATTGTTATTATATTGGAAAAGAACGAGTTTTGGACAACTACCTTTCATTCTTCCAAACTCTTTGCAGACCTCCGTGCAAGCTTTAGAACAAGATTTTGGATGTTTTCTTTCCTGGCAGAGTTCCTCTTTGCAAGATAGGGTGGAAAAGCTTTTTGCTGAGTGTTGAGCGGCAAGACACGCAGAAGACGCAGATACGCAGCTCTCCGAAGCTAAGTGCCGGTCCACGGCTTCTTTCGGCACAAACCGCTCTCAGGAGTTCCCTGCGCTCACCACAATGTTGTGTGCAAAGAAGCCGCTTCTTCGCCTCCGGGAGAATCGGCGAGCGGCAGCTTCCCAAAGGCGAAGATGCAAGCCGCACCTTGCAGGCACAGTGTGGGCAGCATTCAGACTTAGAGAAACCAGTACTTTACCACTCTCCTGCCTTTTCCATTGTTATTCTATTGGAAAAGAACGAGTTTTGGACAACTACCTTTCATTCTTGCCAAACTCTTTGCAGACCTCCGTGCAAGCTTTAGAACAAGATTTTGGATGTTTTCTTTACTGGCAGAGTTTCTCTTTGCAAGATAGGGTGGAAAAGCTTTTTGCTGAGTGTTGAGCGGCAAGACACGCAGAAGACGCAGATACGCAGCTCTCCGAAGCTAAAAGTGCCGGTCCACGGCTTCTTTCGGCAGAAGCCGCTCTTAGGTGCTCACCGAGACCGGCCCAATGCTCTGTGTGTGCAAAGAAGCCGCTTCTTCACCTCCGGGAGAATCGGCGAGCGGCAGCTTCCCAAAGGCGAAGATGCAAGCCACACCATGCAGGCACAGTGTGGGCAGCATTGAGACTTAGAGAAACCAGTACTTTACCACTCTCCTGCCTTTTCCATTGTTATTATATTGGAAAAGAACGAGTTTTGGACAACTACCTTTCATTCTTGCAAAACTCTTTGCAGACCTCCGTGCAAGCTTTAGAACAAGATTTTGGATGTTTTCTTTACTGGCAGAGTTTCTCTTTGCAAGATAGGGTGGAAAAGCTTTTTGCTGAGTGTTGAGCGGCAAGACACGCAGAAGACGCAGATACGCAGCTCTCCGAAGCTAAGTGCCGGTCCACGGCTTCTTTCGGCAGAAGCCGCTCTTAGGTGCTCACCGCGACCGGACCAATGCTCTGTGTGCGCCAAGAAGCCGCTTCTTCTCCTCCGGGAGAATCAGCGAGCGGCAGCTTCCCAAAGGCGAAGATGCAAGCTGCACCATGCAGGCACAGTGTGGGCAGCATTCAGACTTAGAGAAACCAGTACTTTACCACTCTCCTGCCTTTTCCATGGTTATTCTATTGGAAAAGAACGAGTTTTGGACAACTACCTTTCATTCTTGCAAAACTCTTTGCAGACCTCCGTGCAAGCTTTAGAACAAGATTTTGGATGTTTTCTTTACTGGCAGAGTTTGTCTTTGCAAGATAGGGTGGAAAAGCTTTTTCCTGAGTGTTGAGCGGCAAGACACACAGAATACGCAGATACGCAGCTCTCCGAAGCTAAAAGTGCCGGTCCACGGCTTCTTTCGGCAGAAGCCGCTCTTAGGTGCTCACCGCGACCGGCCCAATGCTCTGTGTGCGAAGAAGGCGCTTCTTCTCCTCCGGGAGAATCGGCGAGCGGCAGCTTCCCAAAGGCGAAGATGCAAGCCGCACCATGCAGGCACAGTGTGGGCAGCCTTCAGACTTAGAGAAACCAGTACTTTACCACTCTCCTGCCTTTTCCATTGTTATTATATTGGAAAAGAACGAGTTTTGGACAACTACCTTTCATTCTTGCCAAACTCTTTGCAGACCTCCGTGCAAGCTTTAGAACAAGATTTTGGATGTTTTCTTTCCTGGCAGAGTTTCTCTTTGCAAGATATGGTGGAAAAGCTTTTTGCTGAGTGCTGAGCGGCAAGACACGCAGAAGACGCAGATACGCAGCTCTCCGAAGCTAAGTGCCGGTCCACGGCTTCTTTCGGCACAAACTGCTCTCAGGAGCTCCCTGCGCTCGCCACAATGTTGTACGCAAAGAAGCCGCTTCTTCGCCTCCGGGAGAATCGGCGAGCGGCAGCTTCCCAAAGGCGAAGATGCAAGCCACACCATGCAGGCACAGTGTGGGCAGCATTGAGACTTAGAGAAACCAGTACTTTACCACTCTCCAGCCTTTTCCATTGTTATTATATTGGAAAAGAACGAGTTTTGGACAACTACCTTTCATTCTTGCAAAACTCTTTGCAGACCTCCGTGCAAGCTTTAGAACAAGATTTTGGATGTTTTCTTTACTGGCAGAGTTTCTCTTTGCAAGATAGGGTGGAAAAGCTTTTTGCTGAGTGCTGAGTGGCAAGACACGCAGAAGACGCAGATACACAGCTCTCCGAAGCTAAGTGCCGGTCCACGGCTTCTTTCGGCACAAACCGCTCTCAGGAGCTCCCTGCGCTCGCCACAATGTTGTGCGCAAAGAAGCCGCTTCTTCGCCTCCGGGAGAATCGGCGAGCGGCAGCTTCCCAAAGGCAAAGATGCAAGCCGCACCACACAGGCACAGTGTGGGCAGCATTCAGACTTAGAGAAACCAGTACTTTACCACTCTCCTGCCTTTTCCATTGTTATTATATTGGAAAAGAACGAGTTTTGGACAACTACCTTTCATTCTTGCAAAACTCTTTGCAGACCTCCGTGCAAGCTTTAGAACAAGATTTTTGGATGTTTTCTTTCCTGGCAGAGTTTCTCTTTCGAAGATATGGTGGAAAAGATTTTTGCTGAGTGTTGAGCGGCAAGACACGCAGAAGACGCAGATACGCAGCTCTCCGAAGCTAAGTGCCGGTCCACGGCTTCTTTCGGCAGAAGCCGCTCTTAGGTGCTCACTGCGACCGGCCCAATGCTCTGTGTGCGCAAAGAAGCCGCTTCTTCTCCTCCGGGAGAATCGGCGAGCGGCAGCTTCCCAAAGGCGAAGATGCAAGCTGCACCATGCAGGCACAGTGTGGGCAGCATTCAGACTTAGAGAAACCAGTACTTTACCACTCTCCTGCCTTTTCCATGGTTATTATATTGGAAAAGAACGAGTTTTGGACAACTACCTTTCATTCTTGCCAAACTCTTTGCAGACCTCCGTGCAAGCTTTAGAACAAGATTTTGGATGTTTTCTTTCCTGGCAGAGTTTCTCTTTGCAAGATAGGGTGGAAAAGCTTTTTGCTGAGTGTTGAGCGGCAAGACACGCAGAAGACGCAGATACGCAGCTCTCCGAAGCTAAGTGCCGGTCCCGGGCTTCTTTCGGCACAAACCGCTCTCAGGAGCTCCCTGCGCTCGCCACAATGTTGTGCGCAAAGAAGCCGCTTCTTCGCCTCCGGGAGAATCGGCGAGCGGCAGCTTCCCAAATGCGAAGGTGCAAGCCGCACCACACAGGCACAGTGTGGGCAGCATTCAGACTTAGAGAAACCAGTACTTTACCACTCTCCTGCCTTTTCCATTGTTATTATATTGGAAAAGAACGAGTTTTGGACAACTACCTTTCATTCTTGCCAAACTCTTTGCAGACCTCCGTGCAAGCTTTAGAACAAGATTTTGGATGTTTTCTTTCCTGGCAGAGTTTCTCTTTGCAAGATAGGGTGGAAAAGCTTTTTGCTGAGTGTTGAGCGGCAAGACACGCAGAAGACGCAGATACGCAGCTCTCCGAAGCTAAGTGCCGGTCCACGGCTTCTTTCGGCACAAACCGCTCTCAGGATCTCCCTGCGCTCACCACAATGTTGTGTGCAAAGAAGCCGCTTCTTCACCTCCGGGAGAATCGGCGAGCGGCAGCTTCCCAAAGGCGAAGATGCAAGCCGCACCATGCAGGCACAGTGTGGGCAGCCTTCAGACTTAGAGAAACCAGTACTTTACCACTCTCCTGCCTTTTCCATTGTTATTATATTGGAAAAGAACGAGTTTTGGACAACTACCTTTCATTCTTGCAAAACTCTTTGCAGACCTCCGTGCAAGCTTTCGAACAAGATTTTGGATGTTTTCTTTCCTGGCAGAGTTTCTCTTTGCAAGATAGGGTGGAAAAGCTTTTTGCTGAGTGTTGAGCGGCAAGACACGCAGAAGACGCAGATACGCAGCTCTCCGAAGCTAAGTGCCGGTCCACGGCTTCTTTCAGCACAAACTGCTCTCAGGAGCTCCCTGCGCTCGCCACAGTCTTGTGCGCATATAAGCCGCTTCTTCGCCTCCGGGAGAATCGGCGAGCGGCAGCTTCCCAAAGGCGAAGATGCAAGCCGCACCACACAGGCACAGTGTGGGCAGCATTCAGACTTAGAGAAACCAGTACTTTACCACTCTCCTGCCTTTTCCATTGTTATTATATTGGAAAAGAACGAGTTTTGGACAACTAACTTTCATTCTTGCCAAACTCTTTGCAGACCTCCGTGCAAGGTTTAGAACAAAATTTTGGATGTTTTCTTTCCTGGCAGAGTTTATCTTTGCAAGATATGGTGGAAAAACTTTTTGCTGAGTGTTGAGCGGCAAGACACGCAGAAGACGCAGATACGCAGCTCTCCGAAGCTAAGTGCCGGTCCACGGCTTCTTTCGGCAGAAGCCGCTCTTAGGTGCTCACTGCGACCGGCCCAATGCTCTGTGTGCGCAAAGAAGCCGCTTCTTCTCCTCCAGGAGAATCGGCGAGCGGCAGCTTCCCAAAGGCGAAGATGCAAGCCGCACCTTGCAGGCACAGTGTGGGCAGCATTCAGACTTAGAGAAACCAGTACTTTACCTCTCTCCTGCCTTTTCCATGGTTATTATATTGGAAAAGAACGAGTTTTGGACAACTACCTTTCATTCTTCCAAACTCTTTGGAGACCTCCGTGCAAGCTTTAGAACAAGATTTTGGATGTTTTCTTTCATGGCAGAGTTTGTCTTTACAAGATAGGGTGGAAAAGCTTTTTGCTGAGTGTTGAGCGGCAAAACACGCAGAAGACGCAGATACGCAGCTCTCCGAAGTTAAAAGTGCCGGTCCACGGCTTCTTTCGGCAGAAGCCGCTCTTAGGTGCTCACCGCGACCGGCCCAATGCTCTGTGTGCGAAGAAGCCGCTTCTTCTCCTCCGGGAGAATCGGCGAGCGGCAGCTTCCCAAAGGCGAAGATGCAAGCCGCACCACACAGGCACAGTGTGGGCAGCATTCAGACTTAGAGAAACCAGTACTTTACCACTCTCCTGCCTTTTCCATTGTTATTATATTGGAAAAGAACGAGTTTTGGACAACTACCTTTCATTCTTGCAAAACTCTTTGCAGACCTCCGTGCAAGCTTTAGAACAAGATTTTGGATGTTTTCTTTCCTGGCAGAGTTTCTCTTTGCAAGATATGGTGGGAAAGCTTTTTGCTGAGTGTTGAGCGGCAAGACACGCAGAAGACGCAGATACGCAGCTCTCCGAAGCTAAGTGCCGGTCCACGGCTTCTTTCGGCACAAACCGCTCTCAGGAGCTCCCTGCGCTCGCCACAATGTTGTGCGCAAAGAAGCCGCTTCTTCGCCCCCGGGAGAATCGGCGAGCGGCAGCTTCCCAAAGGCGAAGATGCAAGCTGCAGCACACAGGCACAGTGTGGGCAGCATTCAGACTTAGAGAAACCAGTACTTTACCACTCTCCTACCTTTTCCATTGTTATTATATTGGAAAAGAACGAGTTTTGGACAACTACCTTTCATTCTTGCCAAACTCTTTGCAGACCTCCGTGCAAGCTTTAGAACAAGATTTTGGATGTTTTCTTTCATGGCAGAGTTTGTCTTTGCAAGATAGGGTGGAAAAGCTTTTTGCTGAGTGTTGAGCGGCAAGACACGCAGAAGACGCAGATACGCAGCTCTCCGAAGCTAAGTGCCGGTCCACGGCTTCTTTCGGCAGAAGCCGCTCTTAGGTGCTCACCGCGACCGGCCCAATGCTCTGTGTGCGCCAAGAAGCCGCTTCTTCTCCTCCGGGAGAATCGGCGAGCGGCAGCTTCCCAAAGGCGAAGATGCAAGCTGCACCATGCAGGCACAGTGTGGGCAGCATTCAGACTTAGAGAAACCAGTACTTTACCACTCTCCTGCCTTTTCCATTGTTATTATATTGGAAAAGAACGAGTTTTGGACAACTACCTTTCATTCTTGCAAAACTCTTTGCAGACCTCCGTGCAAGCTTTAGAACAAGATTTTGGATGTTTTCTTTCCTGGCAGAGTTTCTCTTTGCAAGATAGGGTGGAAAAGCTTTTTGCTGAGTGTTGAGCGGCAAGACACGCAGAAGACGCAGATACGCAGCTCTCCGAAGCTAAGTGCCAGTCCCGGGCTTCTTTTGGCACAAACCGCTCTCAGGAGCTCCCTGCGCTCGCCACAATGTTGTGCGCAAAGAAGCTGCTTCTTCGCCTCCGGGAGAATCGGCGAGCGGCAGCTTCCCAAAGGCGAAGATGCAAGCCGCACCATGCAGGCACAGTGTGGGCAGCATTCAGACTTAGAGAAACCTGTACTTTACCACTCTCCTGCCTTTTCCATTGTTATTATATTGGAAAAGAACGAGTTTTGGACAACTACCTTTCATTCTTGCAAAACTCTTTGCAGACCTCCGTGCAAGCTTTAGAACAAGATTTTGGATGTTTTCTTTACTGGCAGAGTTTCTCTTTGCAAGATATGGTGGAAAAGCTTTTTGCTGAGTGTAGAGCGGCAAGACACGCAGAAGACGCAGATACACAGCTCTCCGAAGCTAAGTGCCGGTCCACGGCTTCTTTCGGCACAAACCGCTCTCAGGAGCTCCCTGCGCTCGCCACAATGTTGTGCGCAAAGAAGCCGCTTCTTCGCCTCCGGGAGAATCGGCGAGCGGCAGCTTCCCAAAGGCGAAGATGCAAGCCACACCATGCAGGCACAGTGTGGGCAGCATTCAGACTTAGAGAAACCAGTACTTTACCACTCTCCTGCCTTTTCCATTGTTATTATATTGGAAAAGAACGAGTTTTGGACAACTACCTTTCATTCTTGCCAAACTCTTTGCAGACCTCCGTGCAAGCTTTAGAACAAGATTTTGGATGTTTTCTTTCCTGGCAGAGTTTCTCTTTGCAAGATATGGTGGAAACGCTTTTTGCTGAGTGCTGAGCGGCAAGACACGCAGAAGACGCAGATACGCAGCTCTCCGAAGCTAAGTGCCGGTCCACGGCTTCTTTCGGCAGAAGCCGCTCTTAGGTGCTCACCGCGACCGGCCCAATGCTCTGTGTGCGCAAAGAAGCCGCTTCTTCGCCTCCGGGAGAATCGGCGAGCGGCAGCTTCCCAAAGGCGAAGATGCAAGCTGCAGCACACAGGCACAGTGTGGGCAGCATTCAGACATAGAGAAACCAGTACTTTACCACTCTCCTGCCTTTTCCATGGTTATTCTATTGGAAAAGAACGAGTTTTGGACAACTACCTTTCATTCTTGCAAAACTCTTTGCAGACCTCCGTGCAAGCTTTAGAACAAGATTTTGGATGTTTTCTTTCCTGGCAGAGTTTCTCTTTGCAAGATATGGTGGAAAAGCTTTTTGCTGAGTGTTGAGCGGCAAGACACGCAGAAGACGCAGATACGCAGCTCTCCGAAGCTAAGTGCCGGTCCACGGCTTCTTTCGGCAGAAGCCGCTCTTAGGTGCTCACTGCGACCGGCCCAATGCTCTGTGTGCGCAAAGAAGCCGCTTCTTCTCCTCCGGGAGAATCGGCGAGCGGCAGCTTCCCAAAGGCGAAGATGCAAG
This sequence comes from Molothrus aeneus, assembly GCF_037042795.1. Taxonomy (NCBI): domain Eukaryota; kingdom Metazoa; phylum Chordata; class Aves; order Passeriformes; family Icteridae; genus Molothrus; species Molothrus aeneus. The sequence goes on from NW_027098789.1 coordinate 192,242, forward strand.
CTGCACCATGCAGGCACAGTGTGGGCAGCATTCAGACTTAGAGAAACCAGTACTTTACCACTCTTCTGCCTTTTCCATTGTTATTATATTGGAAAAGAACGAGTTTTGGACAACTACCTTTCATTCTTGCAAAACTCTTTGCAGACCTCCGTGCAAGCTTTAGAACAAGATTTTGGATGTTTTCTTTCCTGGCAGAGTTTGTCTTTGCAAGATAGGGTGGAAAAGCTTTTTGCTGAGTGTTGAGCGGCAAGACACGCAGAAGACGCAGATACGCAGCTCTCCGAAGCTAAAAGTGCCGGTCCACGGCTTCTTTCGGCAGAAGCCGCTCTTAGGTGCTCACCGCGACCGGCCCAATGCTCTGTGTGCGAAGAAGCCGCTTCTTCTCCTCCGGGAGAATCGGCGAGCGGCAGCTTCCCAAAGGCGAAGATGCAAGCCGCACCACACAGGCACAGTGTGGGCAGCCTTCAGACTTAGAGAAACCAGTACTTTACCACTCTCCTGCCTTTTCCATTGTTATTATATTGGAAAAGAACGAGTTTTGGACAACTACCTTTCATTCTTGCAAAACTCTTTGCAGACCTCCGTGCAAGCTTTAGAACAAGATTTTGGATGTTTTCTTTCCTGGCAGAGTTTCTCTTTGCAAGATATGGTGGAAAAGCTTTTTGCTGAGTGCTGAGCGGCAAGACACGCAGAAGACGCAGATACGCAGCTCTCCGAAGCTAAGTGCCGGTCCACGGCTTCTTTCGGCACAAACCGTTCTCAGGAGCTCCCTGCGCTCGCCACAATGTTGTGCGCAAAGAAGCCGCTTCTTCGCCTCCGGGAGAATCGGCGAGCGGCAGCTTCCCAAAGGCGAAGATGCAAGCTGCACCATGCAGGCACAGTGTGGGCAGCATTCAGACTTAGAGAAACCAGTACTTTACCACTCTCCTGCCTTTTCCATTGTTATTATATTGGAAAAGAACGAGTTTTGGACAACTACCTTTCATTCTTGCCAAACTCTTTGCAGACCTCCGTGCAAGGTTTAGAAAAAAATTTTGGATGTTTTCTTTCCTGGCAGAGTTTATCTTTGCAAGATATGGTGGAAAAACTTTTTGCTGAGTGTTGAGCGGCAAGACACGCAGAAGACGCAGATACGCAGCTCTCCGAAGCTAAGTGCCGGTCCACGGCTTCTTTCGGCAGAAGCCGCTCTTAGGTGCTCACTGCGACCGGCCCAATGCTCTGTGTGCGCAAAGAAGCCGCTTCTTCTCCTCCAGGAGAATCGGCGAGCGGCAGCTTCCCAAAGGCGAAGATGCAAGCCGCACCTTGCAGGCACAGTGTGGGCAGCATTCAGACTTAGAGAAACCAGTACTTTACCTCTCTCCTGCCTTTTCCATGGTTATTATATTGGAAAAGAACGAGTTTTGGACAACTACCTTTCATTCTTCCAAACTCTTTGGAGACCTCCGTGCAAGCTTTAGAACAAGATTTTGGATGTTTTCTTTCATGGCAGAGTTTGTCTTTACAAGATAGGGTGGAAAAGCTTTTTGCTGAGTGTTGAGCGGCAAAACACGCAGAAGACGCAGATACGCAGCTCTCCGAAGTTAAAAGTGCCGGTCCACGGCTTCTTTCGGCAGAAGCCGCTCTTAGGTGCTCACCGCGACCGGCCCAATGCTCTGTGTGCGAAGAAGCCGCTTCTTCTCCTCCGGGAGAATCGGCGAGCGGCAGCTTCCCAAAGGCGAAGATGCAAGCCGCACCACACAGGCACAGTGCGGGCAGCATTCAGACTTAGAGAAAACAGTACTTTACCACTCTCCTGCCTTTTCCATTGTTATTATATTGGAAAAGAACGAGTTTTGGACAACTACCTTTCATTCTTGCAAAACTCTTTGCAGACCTCCGTGCAAGCTTTAGAACAAGATTTTGGATGTTTTCTTTCCTGGCAGAGTTTCTCTTTGCAAGATATGGTGGGAAAGCTTTTTGCTGAGTGTTGAGCGGCAAGACACGCAGAAGACGGAGATACGCAGCTCTCCGAAGCTAAGTGCCGGTCCACGGCTTCTTTCGGCACAAACCGCTCTCAGGAGCTCCCTGCGCTCGCCACAATGTTGTGCGCAAAGAAGCCGCTTCTTCGCCTGCGGGAGAATCGGCGAGCGGCAGCTTCCCAAAGGCGAAGATGCAAGCTGCAGCACACAGGCACAGTGTGGGCAGCATTCAGACTTAGAGAAACCAGTACTTTACCACTCTCCTACCTTTTCCATTGTTATTCTATTGGAAAAGAACGAGTTTTGGACAACTACCTTTCATTCTTGCCAAACTCTTTGCAGACCTCCGTGCAAGGTTTAGAACAAAATTTTGGATGTTTTCTTTCCTGGCAGAGTTTATCTTTGCAAGATATGGTGGAAAAACTTTTTGCTGAGTGTTGAGCGGCAAGACACGCAGAAGACGCAGATACGCAGCTCTCCGAAGCTAAGTGCCGGTCCACGGCTTCTTTCGGCAGAAGCCGCTCTTAGGTGCTCACTGCGACCGGCCCAATGCTCTGTGTGCGCAAAGAAGCCGCTTCTTCTCCTCCAGGAGAATCGGCGAGCGGCAGCTTCCCAAAGGCGAAGATGCAAGCCGCACCTTGCAGGCACAGTGTGGGCAGCATTCAGACTTAGAGAAACCAGTACTTTACCTCTCTCCTGCCTTTTCCATGGTTATTATATTGGAAAAGAACGAGTTTTGGACAACTACCTTTCATTCTTCCAAACTCTTTGGAGACCTCCGTGCAAGCTTTAGAACAAGATTTTGGATGTTTTCTTTCATGGCAGAGTTTGTCTTTACAAGATAGGGTGGAAAAGCTTTTTGCTGAGTGTTGAGCGGCAAAACACGCAGAAGACGCAGATACGCAGCTCTCCGAAGTTAAAAGTGCCGGTCCACGGCTTCTTTCGGCAGAAGCCGCTCTTAGGTGCTCACCGCGACCGGCCCAATGCTCTGTGTGCGAAGAAGCCGCTTCTTCTCCTCCGGGAGAATCGGCGAGCGGCAGCTTCCCAAAGGCGAAGATGCAAGCCGCACCACACAGGCACAGTGCGGGCAGCATTCAGACTTAGAGAAAACAGTACTTTACCACTCTCCTGCCTTTTCCATTGTTATTATATTGGAAAAGAACGAGTTTTGGACAACTACCTTTCATTCTTGCAAAACTCTTTGCAGACCTCCGTGCAAGCTTTAGAACAAGATTTTGGATGTTTTCTTTCCTGGCAGAGTTTCTCTTTGCAAGATATGGTGGGAAAGCTTTTTGCTGAGTGTTGAGCGGCAAGACACGCAGAAGACGCAGATACGCAGCTCTCCGAAGCTAAGTGCCGGTCCACGGCTTCTTTCGGCACAAACCGCTCTCAGGAGCTCCCTGCGCTCGCCACAATGTTGTGCGCAAAGAAGCCGCTTCTTCGCCTCCGGGAGAATCGGCGAGCGGCAGCTTCCCAAAGGCGAAGATGCAAGCTGCAGCACACAGGCACAGTGTGGGCAGCATTCAGACTTAGAGAAACCAGTACTTTACCACTCTCCTACCTTTTCCATTGTTATTATATTGGAAAAGAACGAGTTTTGGACAACTACCTTTCATTCTTGCAAAACTCTTTGCAGACCTCCGTGCAAGCTTTAGAACAAGATTTTGGATGTTTTCTTTCATGGCAGAGTTTGTCTTTGCAAGATAGGGTGGAAAAGCTTTTTGCTGAGTGTTGAGCGGCAAGACACGCAGAAGACGCAGATACGCAGCTCTCCGAAGCTAAGTGCCGGTCCACGGCTTCTTTCGGCAGAAGCCGCTCTTAGGTGCTCACCGCGACCGGCCCAATGCTCTGTGTGCGCCAAGAAGCCGCTTCTTCTCCTCCGGGAGAATCGGCGAGCGGCAGCTTCCCAAAGGTGAAGATGCAAGCTGCACCATGCAGGCACAGTGTGGGCAGCATTCAGACTTAGAGAAACCAGTACTTTACCACTCTCCTGCCTTTTCCATTGTTATTATATTGGAAAAGAACGAGTTTTGGACAACTACCTTTCATTCTTGCAAAACTCTTTGCAGACCTCCGTGCAAGCTTTAGAACAAGATTTTGGATGTTTTCTTTCCTGGCAGAGTTTCTCTTTGCAAGATAGGGTGGAAAAGCTTTTTGCTGAGTGTTGAGCGGCAAGACACGCAGAAGACGCAGATACGCAGCTCTCCGAAGCTAAGTGCCAGTCCCGGGCTTCTTTCGGCACAAACCGCTCTCAGGAGCTCCCTGCGCTCGCCACAATGTTGTGCGCAAAGAAGCTGCTTCTTCGCCTCCGGGAGAATCGGCGAGCGGCAGCTTCCCAAAGGCGAAGATGCAAGCCGCACCATGCAGGCACAGTGTGGGCAGCATTCAGACTTAGAGAAACCTGTACTTTACCACTCTCCTGCCTTTTCCATTGTTATTATATTGGAAAAGAACGAGTTTTGGACAACTACCTTTCATTCTTGCAAAACTCTTTGCAGACCTCCGTGCAAGCTTTAGAACAAGATTTTGGATGTTTTCTTTACTGGCAGAGTTTCTCTTTGCAAGATATGGTGGAAAAGCTTTTTGCTGAGTGTAGAGCGGCAAGACACGCAGAAGACGCAGATACACAGCTCTCCGAAGCTAAGTGCCGGTCCACGGCTTCTTTCGGCACAAACCGCTCTCAGGAGCTCCCTGCGCTCGGCACATTGTTGTGCGCAAAGAAGCCGCTTCTTCGCCTCCGCGAGAATCGGCGAGCGGCAGCTTCCCAAAGGCGAAGATGCAAGCTGCACCATGCAGGCACAGTGTGGGCAGCATTCAGACTTAGAGAAACCAGTACTTTACCACTCTTCTGCCTTTTCCATTGTTATTATATTGGAAAAGAACGAGTTTTGGACAACTACCTTTCATTCTTGCAAAACTCTTTGCAGACCTCCGTGCAAGCTTTAGAACAAGATTTTGGATGTTTTCTTTCCTGGCAGAGTTTGTCTTTGCAAGATAGGGTGGAAAAGCTTTTTGCTGAGTGTTGAGCGGCAAGACACGCAGAAGACGCAGATACGCAGCTCTCCGAAGCTAAAAGTGCCGGTCCACGGCTTCTTTCGGCAGAAGCCGCTCTTAGGTGCTCACCGCGACCGGCCCAATGCTCTGTGTGCGAAGAAGCCGCTTCTTCTCCTCCGGGAGAATCGGCGAGCGGCAGCTTCCCAAAGGCGAAGATGCAAGCCGCACCACACAGGCACAGTGTGGGCAGCCTTCAGACTTAGAGAAACCAGTACTTTACCACTCTCCTGCCTTTTCCATTGTTATTATATTGGAAAAGAACGAGTTTTGGACAACTACCTTTCATTCTTGCAAAACTCTTTGCAGACCTCCGTGCAAGCTTTAGAACAAGATTTTGGATGTTTTCTTTCCTGGCAGAGTTTCTCTTTGCAAGATATGGTGGAAAAGCTTTTTGCTGAGTGCTGAGCGGCAAGACACGCAGAAGACGCAGATACGCAGCTCTCCGAAGCTAAGTGCCGGTCCACGGCTTCTTTCGGCACAAACCGTTCTCAGGAGCTCCCTGCGCTCGCCACAATGTTGTGCACAAAGAAGCCGCTTCTTCGCCTCCGGGAGAATCGGCGAGCGGCAGCTTCCCAAAGGCGAAGATGCAAGCTGCACCATGCAGGCACAGTGTGGGCAGCATTCAGACTTAGAGAAACCAGTACTTTACCACTCTCCTGCCTTTTCCATTGTTATTATATTGGAAAAGAACGAGTTTTGGACAACTACCTTTCATTCTTGCAAAACTCTTTGCAGACCTCCGTGCAAGGTTTAGAACAAAATTTTGGATGTTTTCTTTCCTGGCAGAGTTTATCTTTGCAAGATATGGTGGAAAAACTTTTTGCTGAGTGTTGAGCGGCAAGACACGCAGAAGACGCAGATACGCAGCTCTCCGAAGCTAAGTGCCGGTCCACGGCTTCTTTCGGCAGAAGCCGCTCTTAGGTGCTCACTGCGACCGGCCCAATGCTCTGTGTGCGCAAAGAAGCCGCTTCTTCTCCTCCAGGAGAATCGGCGAGCGGCAGCTTCCCAAAGGCGAAGATGCAAGCCGCACCTTGCAGGCACAGTGTGGGCAGCATTCAGACTTAGAGAAACCAGTACTTTACCTCTCTCCTGCCTTTTCCATGGTTATTATATTGGAAAAGAACGAGTTTTGGACAACTACCTTTCATTCTTCCAAACTCTTTGGAGACCTCCGTGCAAGCTTTAGAACAAGATTTTGGATGTTTTCTTTCATGGCAGAGTTTGTCTTTACAAGATAGGGTGGAAAAGCTTTTTGCTGAGTGTTGAGCGGCAAAACACGCAGAAGACGCAGATACGCAGCTCTCCGAAGTTAAAAGTGCCGGTCCACGGCTTCTTTCGGCAGAAGCCGCTCTTAGGTGCTCACCGCGACCGGCCCAATGCTCTGTGTGCGAAGAAGCCGCTTCTTCTCCTCCGGGAGAATCGGCGAGCGGCAGCTTCCCAAAGGCGAAGATGCAAGCCGCACCACACAGGCACAGTGTGGGCAGCATTCAGACTTAGAGAAACCAGTACTTTACCACTCTCCTGCCTTTTCCATTGTTATTATATTGGAAAAGAACGAGTTTTGGACAACTACCTTTCATTCTTGCAAAACTCTTTGCAGACCTCCGTGCAAGCTTTAGAACAAGATTTTGGATGTTTTCTTTCCTGGCAGAGTTTCTCTTTGCAAGATATGGTGGGAAAGCTTTTTGCTGAGTGTTGAGCGGCAAGACACGCAGAAGACGCAGATACGCAGCTCTCCGAAGCTAAGTGCCGGTCCACGGCTTCTTTCGGCACAAACCGCTCTCAGGAGCTCCCTGCGCTCGCCACAATGTTGTGCGCAAAGAAGCCGCTTCTTCGCCTGCGGGAGAATCGGCGAGCGGCAGCTTCCCAAAGGCGAAGATGCAAGCTGCAGCACACAGGCACAGTGTGGGCAGCATTCAGACTTAGAGAAACCAGTACTTTACCACTCTCCTACCTTTTCCATTGTTATTATATTGGAAAAGAACGAGTTTTGGACAACTACCTTTCATTCTTGCAAAACTCTTTGCAGACCTCCGTGCAAGCTTTAGAACAAGATTTTGGATGTTTTCTTTCATGGCAGAGTTTGTCTTTGCAAGATAGGGTGGAAAAGCTTTTTGCTGAGTGTTGAGCGGCAAGACACGCAGAAGACGCAGATACGCAGCTCTCCGAAGCTAAGTGCCGGTCCACGGCTTCTTTCGGCAGAAGCCGCTCTTAGGTGCTCACCGCGACCGGCCCAATGCTCTGTGTGCGCCAAGAAGCCGCTTCTTCTCCTCCGGGAGAATCGGCGAGCGGCAGCTTCCCAAAGGTGAAGATGCAAGCTGCACCATGCAGGCACAGTGTGGGCAGCATTCAGACTTAGAGAAACCAGTACTTTACCACTCTCCTGCCTTTTCCATTGTTATTATATTGGAAAAGAACGAGTTTTGGACAACTACCTTTCATTCTTGCAAAACTCTTTGCAGACCTCCGTGCAAGCTTTAGAACAAGATTTTGGATGTTTTCTTTCCTGGCAGAGTTTCTCTTTGCAAGATAGGGTGGAAAAGCTTTTTGCTGAGTGTTGAGCGGCAAGACACGCAGAAGACGCAGATACGCAGCTCTCCGAAGCTAAGTGCCAGTCCCGGGCTTCTTTTGGCACAAACCGCTCTCAGGAGCTCCCTGCGCTCGGCACATTGTTGTGCGCAAAGAAGCCGCTTCTTCGCCTCCGGGAGAATCGGCGAGCGGCAGCTTCCCAAAGGCGAAGATGCAAGCCACACCTTGCAGGCACAGTGTGGGCAGCATTCAGACTTAGAGAAACCAGTACTTTACCACTCTCCTGCCTTTTCCATTGTTATTATATTGGAAAAGAACGAGTTTTGGACAACTACCTTTCATTCTTGCCAAACTCTTTGCAGACCTCCGTGCAAGCTTTCGAACAAGATTTTGGATGTTTTCTTTCCTGGCAGAGTTTCTCTTTGCAAGATAGGGTGGAAAAGCTTTTTGCTGAGTGTTGAGCGGCAAGACACGCAGAAGACGCAGATACGCAGCTCTCCGAAACTAAGTGCCGGTCCACGGCTTCTTTCAGCACAAACTGCTCTCAGGAGCTCCCTGCGCTCGCCACAGTCTTGTGCGCATATAAGCCGCTTCTTCGCCTCCGGGAGAATCGGCGAGCGGCAGCTTCCCAAAGGCGAAGATGCAAGCCGCACCATGCAGGCACAGTGTGGGCAGCATTCAGACTTAGAGAAACCAGTACTTTACCACTCTCCTGCCTTTTCCATTGTTATTATATTGGAAAAGAACGAGTTTTGGACAACTACCTTTCATTCTTGCCAAACTCTTTGCAGACCTCCGTGCAAGGTTTAGAACAAAATTTTGGATGTTTTCTTTCCTGGCAGAGTTTATCTTTGCAAGATATGGTGGAAAAACTTTTTGCTGAGTGTTGAGCGGCAAGACACGCAGAAGACGCAGATACGCAGCTCTCCGAAGCTAAGTGCCGGTCCACGGCTTCTTTCGGCAGAAGCCGCTCTTAGGTGCTCACTGCGACCGGCCCAATGCTCTGTGTGCGCAAAGAAGCCGCTTCTTCTCCTCCAGGAGAATCGGCGAGCGGCAGCTTCCCAAAGGCGAAGATGCAAGCCGCACCTTGCAGGCACAGTGTGGGCAGCATTCAGACTTAGAGAAACCAGTACTTTACCTCTCTCCTGCCTTTTCCATGGTTATTATATTGGAAAAGAACGAGTTTTGGACAACTACCTTTCATTCTTCCAAACTCTTTGGAGACCTCCGTGCAAGCTTTAGAACAAGATTTTGGATGTTTTCTTTCATGGCAGAGTTTGTCTTTACAAGATAGGGTGGAAAAGCTTTTTGCTGAGTGTTGAGCAGCAAAACACGCAGAAGACGCAGATACGCAGCTCTCCGAAGTTAAAAGTGCCGGTCCACGGCTTCTTTCGGCAGAAGCCGCTCTTAGGTGCTCACCGCGACCGGCCCAATGCTCTGTGTGCGAAGAAGCCGCTTCTTCTCCTCCGGGAGAATCGGCGAGCGGCAGCTTCCCAAAGGCGAAGATGCAAGCCGCACCACACAGGCACAGTGTGGGCAGCATTCAGACTTAGAGAAACCAGTACTTTACCACTCTCCTGCCTTTTCCATTGTTATTATATTGGAAAAGAACGAGTTTTGGACAACTACCTTTCATTCTTGCAAAACTCTTTGCAGACCTCCGTGCAAGCTTTAGAACAAGATTTTGGATGTTTTCTTTCCTGGCAGAGTTTCTCTTTGCAAGATATGGTGGGAAAGCTTTTTGCTGAGTGTTGAGCGGCAAGACACGCAGAAGACGCAGATACGCAGCTCTCCGAAGCTAAGTGCCGGTCCACGGCTTCTTTCGGCACAAACCGCTCTCAGGAGCTCCCTGCGCTCGCCACAATGTTGTGCGCAAAGAAGCCGCTTCTTCGCCTCCGGGAGAATCGGCGAGCGGCAGCTTCCCAAAGGCGAAGATGCAAGCTGCAGCACACAGGCACAGTGTGGGCAGCATTCAGACTTAGAGAAACCAGTACTTTACCACTCTCCTACCTTTTCCATTGTTATTATATTGGAAAAGAACGAGTTTTGGACAACTACCTTTCATTCTTGCCAAACTCTTTGCAGACCTCCGTGCAAGCTTTAGAACAAGATTTTGGATGTTTTCTTTCATGGCAGAGTTTGTCTTTGCAAGATAGGGTGGAAAAGCTTTTTGCTGAGTGTTGAGCGGCAAGACACGCAGAAGACGCAGATACGCAGCTCTCCGAAGCTAAGTGCCGGTCCACGGCTTCTTTCGGCAGAAGCCGCTCTTAGGTGCTCACCGCGACCGGCCCAATGCTCTGTGTGCGCCAAGAAGCCGCTTCTTCTCCTCCGGGAGAATCGGCGAGCGGCAGCTTCCCAAAGGCGAAGATGCAAGCTGCACCATGCAGGCACAGTGTGGGCAGCATTCAGACTTAGAGAAACCAGTACTTTACCACTCTCCTGCCTTTTCCATTGTTATTATATTGGAAAAGAACGAGTTTTGGACAACTACCTTTCATTCTTGCCAAACTCTTTGCAGACCTCCGTGCAAGCTTTAGAACAAGATTTTGGATGTTTTCTTTCCTGGCAGAGTTTCTCTTTGCAAGATAGGGTGGAAAAGCTTTTTGCTGAGTGTTGAGCGGCAAGACACGCAGAAGACGCAGATACGCAGCTCTCCGAAGCTAAGTGCCAGTCCCGGGCTTCTTTTGGCACAAACCGCTCTCAGGAGCTCCCTGCGCTCGCCACAATGTTGTGCGCAAAGAAGCCGCTTCTTCGCCTCCGGGAGAATCGGCGAGCGGCAGCTTCCCAAAGGCGAAGATGCAAGCCGCACCATGCAGGCACAGTGTGGGCAGCATTCAGACTTAGAGAAACCTGTACTTTACCACTCTCCTGCCTTTTCCATTGTTATTATATTGGAAAAGAACGAGTTTTGGACAACTACCTTTCATTCTTGCAAAACTCTTTGCAGACCTCCGTGCAAGCTTTAGAACAAGATTTTGGATGTTTTCTTTACTGGCAGAGTTTCTCTTTGCAAGATATGGTGGAAAAGCTTTTTGCTGAGTGTAGAGCGGCAAGACACGCAGAAGACGCAGATACACAGCTCTCCGAAGCTAAGTGCCGGTCCACGGCTTCTTTCGGCACAAACCGCTCTCAGGAGCTCCCTGCGCTCGCCACAATGTTGTGCGCAAAGAAGCCGCTTCTTCGCCTCCGGGAGAATCGGCGAGCGGCAGCTTCCCAAAGGCGAAGATGCAAGCCGCACCACACAGGCACAGTGTGGGCAGCATTCAGACTTAGAGAAACCAGTACTTTACCACTCTCCTGCCTTTTCCATTGTTATTATATTGGAAAAGAACGAGTTTTGGACAACTACCTTTCATTCTTCCAAACTCTTTGCAGACCTCCGTGCAAGCTTTAGAACAAGATTTTGGATGTTTTCTTTCCTGGCAGAGTTCCTCTTTGCAAGATAGGGTGGAAAAGCTTTTTGCTGAGTGTAGAGCGGCAAGACACGCAGAAGACGCAGATACGCAGCTCTCCGAAGCTAAGTGCCGGTCCACGGCTTCTTTCGGCACAAACCGCTCTCAGGAGCTCCCTGCGCTCACCACAATGTTGTGTGCAAAGAAGCCGCTTCTTCGCCTCCGGGAGAATCGGCGAGCGGCAGCTTCCCAAAGGCGAAGATGCAAGCCGCACCTTGCAGGCACAGTGTGGGCAGCATTCAGACTTAGAGAAACCAGTACTTTACCACTCTCCTGCCTTTTCCATTGTTATTCTATTGGAAAAGAACGAGTTTTGGACAACTACCTTTCATTCTTGCCAAACTCTTTGCAGACCTCCGTGCAAGCTTTAGAACAAGATTTTGGATGTTTTCTTTACTGGCAGAGTTTCTCTTTGCAAGATAGGGTGGAAAAGCTTTTTGCTGAGTGTTGAGCGGCAAGACACGCAGAAGACGCAGATACGCAGCTCTCCGAAGCTAAAAGTGCCGGTCCACGGCTTCTTTCGGCAGAAGCCGCTCTTAGGTGCTCACCGAGACCGGCCCAATGCTCTGTGTGTGCGAAGAAGCCGCTTCTTCTCCTCCGGGAGAATCGGCGAGCGGCAGCTTCCCAAAGGCGAAGATGCAAGCCGCACCATGCAGGCACAGTGTGGGCAGCCTTCAGACTTAGAGAAACCGGTACTTTACCACTCTCCTGCCTTTTCCATTGTTATTATATTGGAAAAGAACGAGTTTTGGACAACTACCTTTCATTCTTGCAAAACTCTTTGCAGACCTCCGTGCAAGCTTTAGAACAAGATTTTGGATGTTTTCTTTCCTGGCAGAGTTTATCATTGCAAGATAGGGTGGAAAAGCTTTTTGCTGAGTGCTGAGCGGCAAGACACGCAGAAGACGCAGATACGCAGCTCTCCGAAGCTAGGTGCCGGTCCACGGCTTCTTTCAGCACAAACCGTTCTCAGGAGCTCCCTGCGCTCGCCACAATATTGTGCGCAAATAAGCCGCTTCTTCGCCTCCGGGAGAATCGGCGAGCGGCAGCTTCCCAAAGGCGAAGATGCCAGCTGCACCATGCAGGCACAGTGTGGGCAGCATTCAGACTTAGAGAAACCAGTACTTTACCACTCTCCTGCCTTTTCCATTGTTATTATATTGGAAAAGAACGAGTTTTGGACAACTACCTTTCATTCTTGCAAAACTCTTTGCAGACCTCCGTGCAAGCTTTAGAACAAGATTTTGGATGTTTTCTTTACTGGCAGAGTTTCTCTTTGCAAGATATGGTGGAAAAGCTTTTTGCTGAGTGTTGAGCGGCAAGACACGCAGAAGACGCAGATACGCAGCTCTCCAAAGCTAAGTGCCGGTCCACGGCTTCTTTCGGCAGAAGCCGCTCTTAGGTGCTCACCGCGACCGGCCCAATGTTTTGTGTGCGCAAAGAAGCCGCTTCTTCGCCTCCGGGAGAATCGGCGAGCGGCAGCTTCCCAAAGGCGAAGATGCAAGCTGCAGCACACAGGCACAGTGTGGGCAGCATTCAGACTTAGAGAAACCAGTACTTTACCACTCTCCTACCTTTTCCATTGTTATTATATTGGAAAAGAACGAGTTTTGGACAACTACCTTTCATTCTTGCAAAACTCTTTGCAGACCTCCGTGCAAGCTTTAGAACAAGATTTTGGATGTTTTCTTTCCTGGCAGAGTTTCTCTTTGCAAGATAGGGTGGAAAAGCTTTTTGCTGAGTGTTGAGCGGCAAGACACGCAGAAGACGCAGATACGCAGCTCTCCGAAGCTAAAAGTGCCGGTCCACGGCTTCTTTCGGCAGAAGCCGCTCTTAGGTGCTCACCGCGACCAGCCCAATGCTCTGTGTGTGCAAAGAAGCCGCTTCTTCGCCTCCGGGAGAATCGGCGAGCGGCAGCTTCCCAAAGGCGAAGATGCAAGCCGCACCATGCAGGCACAGTGTGGGCAGCATTCAGACTTAGAGAAACCAGTACTTTACCACTCTCCTGCCTTTTCCATTGTTATTATATTGGAAAAGAACGAGTTTTGGACAACTACCTTTCATTCTTGCAAAACTCTTTGCAGACCTCCGTGCAAGCTTTAGAACAAGATTTTGGATGTTTTCTTTCCTGGCAGAGTTTCTCTTTGCAAGATAGGGTGGAAAAGCTTTTTGCTGAGTGTTGAGCGGCAAGACACGCAGAAGACGCAGATACGCAGCTCTCCGAAACTAAGTTCCGGTCCACGGCTTCTTTCAGCACAAACTGCTCTCAGGAGCTCCCTGCGCTCGCCACAATGTTGTGCGCAAAGAAGCCGCTTCTTCGCCTCCGGGAGAATCGGCGAGCGGCAGCTTCCCAAAGGCGAAGATGCAAGCCGCACCACACAGGCACAGTGTGGGCAGCATTCAGACTTAGAGAAACCAGTACTTTACCACTCTCCTGCCTTTTCCATTGTTATTATATTGGAAAAGAACGAGTTTTGGACAACTACCTTTCATTCTTGCCAAACTCTTTGCAGACCTCCGTGCAAGCTTTAGAACAAGATTTTGGATGTTTTCTTTCCTGGCAGAGTTTCTCTTTGCAAGATAGGGTGGAAAAGCTTTTTGCTGAGTGTTGAGCGGCAAGACACGCAGAAGACGCAGATACGCAGCTCTCCGAAGCTAAGTGCCGGTCCACGGCTTCTTTCGGCAGAAGCCGCTCTTAGGTGCTCACCGCGACCGGACCAATGCTCTGTGTGCGCAAAGAAGCCGCTTCTTCTCCTCCGGGAGAATCAGCGAGCGGCAGCTTCCCAAAGGCGAAGATGCAAGCTGCACCATGCAGGCACAGTGTGGGCAGCATTCAGACTTTCAGAAACCAGTACTTTACCACTCTCCTGCCTTTTCCATTGTTATTATATTGGAAAAGAACGAGTTTTGGACAACTACCTTTCATTCTTGCAAAACTCTTTGCAGACCTCCGTGCAAGCTTTAGAACAAGATTTTGGATGTTTTCTTTCCTGGCAGAGTTTGTCTTTGCAAGATAGGGTGGAAAAGCTTTTTCCTGAGTGTTGAGCGGCAAGACACACAAAATACGCAGATACGCAGCTCTCCGAAGGTAAAAGTGCCGGTCCACGGCTTCTTTCGGCAGAAGCCGCTCTTAGGTGCTCACCGCGACCGGCCCAATGCTCTGTGTGCGAAGAAGGCGCTTCTTCTCCTCCGGGAGAATCGGCGAGCGGCAGCTTCCCAAAGGCAAAGATGCAAGCCGCACCATGCAGGCACAGTGTGGGCAGCCTTCAGACTTAGAGAAACCAGTACTTTACCACTCTCCTGCCTTTTCCATTGTTATTATATTGGAAAAGAACGAGTTTTGGACAACTACCTTTCATTCTTGCCAAACTCTTTGCAGACCTCCGTGCAAGCTTTAGAACAAGATTTTGGATGTTTTCTTTCCTGGCAGAGTTTCTCTTTGCAAGATATGGTGGAAAAGCTTTTTGCTAAGTGCTGAGCGGCAAGACACGCAGAAGACGCAGATACGCAGCTCTCCGAAGCTAAGTGACGGTCCACGGCTTCTTTCGGCACAAACTGCTCTCAGGAGCTCCCTGCGCTCGCCACAATGTTGTACGCAAAGAAGCCGCTTCTTCGCCTCCGGGAGAATCGGCGAGCGGCAGCTTCCCAAAGGCGAAGATGCAAGCCACACCATGCAGGCACAGTGTGGGCAGCATTGAGACTTAGAGAAACCAGTACTTTACCACTCTCCAGCCTTTTCCATTGTTATTATATTGGAAAAGAACGAGTTTTGGACAACTACCTTTCATTCTTGCAAAACTCTTTGCAGACCTCCGTGCAAGCTTTAGAACAAGATTTTGGATGTTTTCTTTACTGGCAGAGTTTCTCTTTGCAAGATATGGTGGAAAAGCTTTTTGCTGAGTGTTGAGCGGCAAGACACGCAGAAGACGCAGATACGCAGCTCTCCAAAGCTAAGTGCCGGTCCACGGCTTCTTTCGGCAGAAGCCGCTCTTAGGTGCTCACCGCGACCGGCCCAATGTTTTGTGTGCGCAAAGAAGCCGCTTCTTCGCCTCCGGGAGAATCGGCGAGCGGCAGCTTCCCAAAGGCGAAGATGCAAGCTGCAGCACACAGGCACAGTGTGGGCAGCATTCAGACTTAGAGAAACCAGTACTTTACCACTCTCCTACCTTTTCCATTGTTATTATATTGGAAAAGAACGAGTTTTGGACAACTACCTTTCATTCTTGCAAAACTCTTTGCAGACCTCCGTGCAAGCTTTAGAACAAGATTTTGGATGTTTTCTTTCCTGGCAGAGTTTCTCTTTGCAAGATAGGGTGGAAAAGCTTTTTGCTGAGTGTTGAGCGGCAAGACACGCAGAAGACGCAGATACGCAGCTCTCCGAAGCTAAAAGTGCCGGTCCACGGATTCTTTCGGCAGAAGCCGCTCTTAGGTGCTCACCGCGACCGGCCCAATGCTCTGTGTGTGCAAAGAAGCCGCTTCTTCGCCTCCGGGAGAATCGGCGAGCGGCAGCTTCCCAAAGGCGAAGATGCAAGCCACACCATGCAGGCACAGTGTGGGCAGCATTCAGACTTAGAGAAACCAGTACTTTACCACTCTCCTGCCTTTTCCATTGTTATTATATTGGAAAAGAACGAGTTTTGGACAACTACCTTTCATTCTTGCAAAACTCTTTGCAGACCTCCGTGCAAGCTTTAGAACAAGATTTTGGATGTTTTCTTTACTGGCAGAGTTTCTCTTTGCAAGATAGGGTGGAAAAGCTTTTTGCTGAGTGTTGAGCGGCAAGACACGCAGAAGACGCAGATACGCAGCTCTCCGAAACTACGTTCCGGTCCACGGCTTCTTTCAGCACAAACTGCTCTCAGGAGCTCCCTGCGCTCGCCACAATGTTGTGCGCATATAAGCCGCTTCTTCGCCTCCGGGAGAATCGGCGAGCGGCAGCTTCCCAAAGGCGAAGATGCAAGCCGCACCACACAGGCACAGTGTGGGCAGCATTCAGACTTAGAGAAACCAGTACTTTACCACTCTCCTGCCTTTTCCATTGTTATTATATTGGAAAAGAACGAGTTTTGGACAACTACCTTTCATTCTTGCAAAACTCTTTGCAGACCTCCGTGCAAGCTTTAGAACAAGATTTTGGATGTTTTCTTTCCTGGCAGAGTTTCTCTTTGCAAGATAGGGTGGAAAAGCTTTTTGCTGAGTGTTGAGCGGCAAGACACGCAGAAGACGCAGATACGCAGCTCTCCGAAGCTAAGTGCCGGTCCACGGCTTCTTTCGGCAGAAGCCGCTCTTAGGTGCTCACAGCGACCGGACCAATGCTCTGTGTGCGCAAAGAAGCCGCTTCTTCTCCTCCGGGAGAATCAGCGAGCGGCAGCTTCCCAAAGGCGAAGATGCAAGCTGCACCATGCAGGCGCAGTGTGGGCAGCATTCAGACTTTCAGAAACCAGTACTTTACCACTCTCCTGCCTTTTCCATGGTTATTATATTGGAAAAGAACGAGTTTTGGACAACTACCTTTCATTCTTGCAAAACTCTTTGCAGACCTCCGTGCAAGCTTTAGAACAAGATTTTGGATGTTTTCTTTACTGGCAGAGTTTGTCTTTGCAAGATAGGGTGGAAAAGCTTTTTCCTGAGTGTTGAGCGGCAAGACACACAAAATACGCAGATACGCAGCTCTCCGAAGGTAAAAGTGCCGGTCCACGGCTTCTTTCGGCAGAAGCCGCTCTTAGGTGCTCACCGCGACCGGCCCAATGCTCTGTGTGCGAAGAAGCCGCTTCTTCTCCTCCGGGAGAATCGGCGAGCGGCAGCTTCCCAAAGGCAAAGATGCAAGCCGCACCATGCAGGCACAGTGTGGGCAGCCTTCAGACTTAGAGAAACCAGTACTTTACCACTCTCCTGCCTTTTCCATTGTTATTATATTGGAAAAGAACGAGTTTTGGACAACTACCTTTCATTCTTGCCAAACTCTTTGCAGACCTCCGTGCAAGCTTTAGAACAAGATTTTGGATGTTTTCTTTCCTGGCAGAGTTTCTCTTTCGAAGATATGGTGGAAAAGCTTTTTGCTAAGTGCTGAGCGGCAAGACACGCAGAAGACGCAGATACGCAGCTCTCCGAAGCTAAGTGACGGTCCACGGCTTCTTTCGGCACAAACTGCTCTCAGGAGCTCCCTGCGCTCGCCACAATGTTGTACGCAAAGAAGCCGCTTCTTCGCCTCCGGGAGAATCGGCGAGCGGCAGCTTCCCAAAGGCGAAGATGCAAGCCACACCATGCAGGCACAGTGTGGGCAGCATTGAGACTTAGAGAAACCAGTACTTTACCACTCTCCAGCCTTTTCCATTGTTATTATATTGGAAAAGAACGAGTTTTGGACAACTACCTTTCATTCTTGCAAAACTCTTTGCAGACCTCCGTGCAAGCTTTAGAACAAGATTTTGGATGTTTTCTTTACTGGCAGAGTTTCTCTTTGCAAGATATGGTGGAAAAGCTTTTTGCTGAGTGTTGAGCGGCAAGACACGCAGAAGACGCAGATACGCAGCTCTCCGAAGCTAAGTGCCGGTCCACGGCTTCTTTCGGCAGAAGCCGCTCTTAGGTGCTCACCGCGACCGGACCAATGCTCTGTGTGCGCCAAGAAGCCGCTTCTTCTCCTCCGGGAGAATCAGCGAGCGGCAGCTTCCCAAAGGCGAAGATGCAAGCTGCACCATGCAGGCACAGTGTGGGCAGCATTCAGACTTAGAGAAACCAGTACTTTACCACTCTCCTGCCTTTTCCATGGTTATTCTATTGGAAAAGAACGAGTTTTGGACAACTACCTTTCATTCTTGCAAAACTCTTTGCAGACCTCCGTGCAAGCTTTAGAACAAGATTTTGGATGTTTTCTTTACTGGCAGAGTTTGTCTTTGCAAGATAGGGTGGAAAAGCTTTTTCCTGAGTGTTGAGCGGCAAGACACACAGAATACGCAGATACGCAGCTCTCCGAAGCTAAAAGTGCCGGTCCACGGCTTCTTTCGGCAGAAGCCGCTCTTAGGTGCTCACCGCGACCGGCCCAATGCTCTGTGTGCGAAGAAGGCGCTTCTTCTCCTCCGGGAGAATCGGCGAGCGGCAGCTTCCCAAAGGCGAAGATGCAAGCCGCACCATGCAGGCACAGTGTGGGCAGCCTTCAGACTTAGAGAAACCAGTACTTTACCACTCTCCTGCCTTTTCCATTGTTATTATATTGGAAAAGAACGAGTTTTGGACAACTACCTTTCATTCTTGCCAAACTCTTTGCAGACCTCCGTGCAAGCTTTAGAACAAGATTTTGGATGTTTTCTTTCCTGGCAGAGTTTCTCTTTGCAAGATATGGTGGAAAAGCTTTTTGCTGAGTGCTGAGCGGCAAGACACGCAGAAGACGCAGATACGCAGCTCTCCGAAGCTAAGTGCCGGTCCACGGCTTCTTTCGGCACAAACTGCTCTCAGGAGCTCCCTGCGCTCGCCACAATGTTGTACGCAAAGAAGCCGCTTCTTCGCCTCCGGGAGAATCGGCGAGCGGCAGCTTCCCAAAGGCGAAGATGCAAGCCACACCATGCAGGCACAGTGTGGGCAGCATTGAGACTTAGAGAAACCAGTACTTTACCACTCTCCAGCCTTTTCCATTGTTATTATATTGGAAAAGAACGAGTTTTGGACAACTACCTTTCATTCTTGCAAAACTCTTTGCAGACCTCCGTGCAAGCTTTAGAACAAGATTTTGGATGTTTTCTTTACTGGCAGAGTTTCTCTTTGCAAGATAGGGTGGAAAAGCTTTTTGCTGAGTGCTGAGTGGCAAGACACGCAGAAGACGCAGATACACAGCTCTCCGAAGCTAAGTGCCGGTCCACGGCTTCTTTCGGCACAAACCTCTCTCAGGAGCTCCCTGCGCTCGCCACAATGTTGTGCGCAAAGAAGCCGCTTCTTCGCCTCCGGGAGAATCGGCGAGCGGCAGCTTCCCAAAGGCAAAGATGCAAGCCGCACCACACAGGCACAGTGTGGGCAGCATTCAGACTTAGAGAAACCAGTACTTTACCACTCTCCTGCCTTTTCCATTGTTATTATATTGGAAAAGAACGAGTTTTGGACAACTACCTTTCATTCTTGCAAAACTCTTTGCAGACCTCCGTGCAAGCTTTAGAACAAGATTTTTGGATGTTTTCTTTCCTGGCAGAGTTTCTCTTTCGAAGATATGGTGGAAAAGATTTTTGCTGAGTGTTGAGCGGCAAGACACGCAGAAGACGCAGATACGCAGCTCTCCGAAGCTAAGTGCCGGTCCACGGCTTCTTTCGGCAGAAGCCGCTCTTAGGTGCTCACTGCGACCGGCCCAATGCTCTGTGTGCGCAAAGAAGCCGCTTCTTCTCCTCCGGGAGAATCGGCGAGCGGCAGCTTCCCAAAGGCGAAGATGCAAGCTGCACCATGCAGGCACAGTGTGGGCAGCATTCAGACTTAGAGAAACCAGTACTTTACCACTCTCCTGCCTTTTCCATGGTTATTATATTGGAAAAGAACGAGTTTTGGACAACTACCTTTCATTCTTGCCAAACTCTTTGCAGACCTCCGTGCAAGCTTTAGAACAAGATTTTGGATGTTTTCTTTCCTGGCAGAGTTTCTCTTTGCAAGATAGGGTGGAAAAGCTTTTTGCTGAGTGTTGAGCGGCAAGACACGCAGAAGACGCAGATACGCAGCTCTCCGAAGCTAAGTGCCGGTCCCGGGCTTCTTTCGGCACAAACCGCTCTCAGGAGCTCCCTGCGCTCGCCACAATGTTGTGCGCAAAGAAGCCGCTTCTTCGCCTCCGGGAGAATCGGCGAGCGGCAGCTTCCCAAATGCGAAGGTGCAAGCCGCACCACACAGGCACAGTGTGGGCAGCATTCAGACTTAGAGAAACCAGTACTTTACCACTCTCCTGCCTTTTCCATTGTTATTATATTGGAAAAGAACGAGTTTTGGACAACTACCTTTCATTCTTGCCAAACTCTTTGCAGACCTCCGTGCAAGCTTTAGAACAAGATTTTGGATGTTTTCTTTCCTGGCAGAGTTTCTCTTTGCAAGATAGGGTGGAAAAGCTTTTTGCTGAGTGTTGAGCGGCAAGACACGCAGAAGACGCAGATACGCAGCTCTCCGAAGCTAAGTGCCGGTCCACGGCTTCTTTCGGCACAAACCGCTCTCAGGATCTCCCTGCGCTCACCACAATGTTGTGTGCAAAGAAGCCGCTTCTTCGCCTCCGGGAGAATCGGCGAGCGGCAGCTTCCCAAAGGCGAAGATGCAAGCCGCACCATGCAGGCACAGTGTGGGCAGCCTTCAGACTTAGAGAAACCAGTACTTTACCACTCTCCTGCCTTTTCCATTGTTATTATATTGGAAAAGAACGAGTTTTGGACAACTACCTTTCATTCTTGCAAAACTCTTTGCAGACCTCCGTGCAAGCTTTAGAACAAGATTTTGGATGTTTTCTTTCCTGGCAGAGTTTGTCTTTGCAAGATAGGGTGGAAAAGCTTTTTGCTGAGTGTTGAGCGGCAAGACACGCAGAAGACGCAGATACGCAGCTCTCCGAAACTAAGTGCCGGTCCACGGCTTCTTTCAGCACAAACTGCTCTCAGGAGCTCCCTGCGCTCGCCACAGTCTTGTGCGCATATAAGCCGCTTCTTCGCCTCCGGGAGAATCGGCGAGCGGCAGCTTCCCAAAGGCGAAGATGCAAGCCGCACCACACAGGCACAGTGTGGGCAGCATTCAGACTTAGAGAAACCAGTACTTTACCACTCTCCTGCCTTTTCCATTGTTATTATATTGGAAAAGAACGAGTTTTGGACAACTACCTTTCATTCTTGCCAAACTCTTTGCAGACCTCCGTGCAAGGTTTAGAACAAAATTTTGGATGTTTTCTTTCCTGGCAGAGTTTATCTTTGCAAGATATGGTGGAAAAACTTTTTGCTGAGTGTTGAGCGGCAAGACACGCAGAAGACGCAGATACGCAGCTCTCCGAAGCTAAGTGCCGGTCCACGGCTTCTTTCGGCAGAAGCCGCTCTTAGGTGCTCACTGCGACCGGCCCAATGCTCTGTGTGCGCAAAGAAGCCGCTTCTTCTCCTCCAGGAGAATCGGCGAGCGGCAGCTTCCCAAAGGCGAAGATGCAAGCCGCACCTTGCAGGCACAGTGTGGGCAGCATTCAGACTTAGAGAAACCAGTACTTTACCTCTCTCCTGCCTTTTCCATGGTTATTATATTGGAAAAGAACGAGTTTTGGACAACTACCTTTCATTCTTCCAAACTCTTTGGAGACCTCCGTGCAAGCTTTAGAACAAGATTTTGGATGTTTTCTTTCATGGCAGAGTTTGTCTTTACAAGATAGGGTGGAAAAGCTTTTTGCTGAGTGTTGAGCGGCAAAACACGCAGAAGACGCAGATACGCAGCTCTCCGAAGTTAAAAGTGCCGGTCCACGGCTTCTTTCGGCAGAAGCCGCTCTTAGGTGCTCACCGCGACCGGCCCAATGCTCTGTGTGCGAAGAAGCCGCTTCTTCTCCTCCGGGAGAATCGGCGAGCGGCAGCTTCCCAAAGGCGAAGATGCAAGCCGCACCACACAGGCACAGTGTGGGCAGCATTCAGACTTAGAGAAACCAGTACTTTACCACTCTCCTGCCTTTTCCATTGTTATTATATTGGAAAAGAACGAGTTTTGGACAACTACCTTTCATTCTTGCAAAACTCTTTGCAGACCTCCGTGCAAGCTTTAGAACAAGATTTTGGATGTTTTCTTTCCTGGCAGAGTTTCTCTTTGCAAGATATGGTGGGAAAGCTTTTTGCTGAGTGTTGAGCGGCAAGACACGCAGAAGACGCAGATACGCAGCTCTCCGAAGCTAAGTGCCGGTCCACGGCTTCTTTCGGCACAAACCGCTCTCAGGAGCTCCCTGCGCTCGCCACAATGTTGTGCGCAAAGAAGCCGCTTCTTCGCCTCCGGGAGAATCGGCGAGCGGCAGCTTCCCAAAGGCGAAGATGCAAGCTGCAGCACACAGGCACAGTGTGGGCAGCATTCAGACTTAGAGAAACCAGTACTTTACCACTCTCCTACCTTTTCCATTGTTATTATATTGGAAAAGAACGAGTTTTGGACAACTACCTTTCATTCTTGCCAAACTCTTTGCAGACCTCCGTGCAAGCTTTAGAACAAGATTTTGGATGTTTTCTTTCCTGGCAGAGTTTCTCTTTGCAAGATAGGGTGGAAAAGCTTTTTGCTGAGTGTTGAGCGGCAAGACACGCAGAAGACGCAGATACGCAGCTCTCCGAAGCTAAGTGCCGGTCCACGGCTTCTTTCGGCAGAAGCCGCTCTTAGGTGCTCACCGCGACCGGCCCAATGCTCTGTGTGCGCCAAGAAGCCGCTTCTTCTCCTCCGGGAGAATCGGCGAGCGGCAGCTTCCCAAAGGCGAAGATGCAAGCTGCACCATGCAGGCACAGTGTGGGCAGCATTCAGACTTAGAGAAACCAGTACTTTACCACTATCCTGCCTTTTCCATTGTTATTATATTGGAAAAGAACGAGTTTTGGACAACTACCTTTCATTCTTGCAAAACTCTTTGCAGACCTCCGTGCAAGCTTTAGAACAAGATTTTGGATGTTTTCTTTCCTGGCAGAGTTTCTCTTTGCAAGATAGGGTGGAAAAGCTTTTTGCTGAGTGTTGAGCGGCAAGACACGCAGAAGACGCAGATACGCAGCTCTCCGAAGCTAAGTGCCAGTCCCGGGCTTCTTTTGGCACAAACCGCTCTCAGGAGCTCCCTGCGCTCGCCACAATGTTGTGCGCAAAGAAGCCGCTTCTTCGCCTCCGGGAGAATCGGCGAGCGGCAGCTTCCCAAAGGCGAAGATGCAAGCCGCACCATGCAGGCACAGTGTGGGCAGCATTCAGACTTAGAGAAACCTGTACTTTACCACTCTCCTGCCTTTTCCATTGTTATTATATTGGAAAAGAACGAGTTTTGGACAACTACCTTTCATTCTTGCAAAACTCTTTGCAGACCTCCGTGCAAGCTTTAGAACAAGATTTTGGATGTTTTCTTTACTGGCAGAGTTTCTCTTTGCAAGATATGGTGGAAAAGCTTTTTGCTGAGTGTAGAGCGGCAAGACACGCAGAAGACGCAGATACACAGCTCTCCGAAGCTAAGTGCCGGTCCACGGCTTCTTTCGGCACAAACCGCTCTCAGGAGCTCCCTGCGCTCGCCACAATGTTGTGCGCAAAGAAGCCGCTTCTTCGCCTCCGGGAGAATCGGCGAGCGGCAGCTTCCCAAAGGCGAAGATGCAAGCCGCACCACACAGGCACAGTGTGGGCAGCATTCAGACTTAGAGAAACCAGTACTTTACCACTCTCCTGCCTTTTCCATTGTTATTATATTGGAAAAGAACGAGTTTTGGACAACTACCTTTCATTCTTCCAAACTCTTTGCAGACCTCCGTGCAAGCTTTAGAACAAGATTTTGGATGTTTTCTTTCCTGGCAGAGTTCCTCTTTGCAAGATAGGGTGGAAAAGCTTTTTGCTGAGTGTAGAGCGGCAAGACACGCAGAAGACGCAGATACGCAGCTCTCCGAAGCTAAGTGCCGGTCCACGGCTTCTTTCGGCACAAACCGCTCTCAGGAGCTCCCTGCGCTCACCACAATGTTGTGTGCAAAGAAGCCGCTTCTTCGCCTCCGGGAGAATCGGCGAGCGGCAGCTTCCCAAAGGCGAAGATGCAAGCCGCACCTTGCAGGCACAGTGTGGGCAGCATTCAGACTTAGAGAAACCAGTACTTTACCACTCTCCTGCCTTTTCCATTGTTATTCTATTGGAAAAGAACGAGTTTTGGACAACTACCTTTCATTCTTGCCAAACTCTTTGCAGACCTCCGTGCAAGCTTTAGAACAAGATTTTGGATGTTTTCTTTACTGGCAGAGTTTCTCTTTGCAAGATAGGGTGGAAAAGCTTTTTGCTGAGTGTTGAGCGGCAAGACACGCAGAAGACGCAGATACGCAGCTCTCCGAAGCTAAAAGTGCCGGTCCACGGCTTCTTTCGGCAGAAGCCGCTCTTAGGTGCTCACCGAGACCGGCCCAATGCTCTGTGTGTGCGAAGAAGCCGCTTCTTCTCCTCCGGGAGAATCGGCGAGCGGCAGCTTCCCAAAGGCGAAGATGCAAGCCGCACCATGCAGGCACAGTGTGGGCAGCCTTCAGACTTAGAGAAACCGGTACTTTACCACTCTCCTGCCTTTTCCATTGTTATTATATTGGAAAAGAACGAGTTTTGGACAACTACCTTTCATTCTTGCAAAACTCTTTGCAGACCTCCGTGCAAGCTTTAGAACAAGATTTTGGATGTTTTCTTTCCTGGCAGAGTTTATCATTGCAAGATAGGGTGGAAAAGCTTTTTGCTGAGTGCTGAGCGGCAAGACACGCAGAAGACGCAGATACGCAGCTCTCCGAAGCTAGGTGCCGGTCCACGGCTTCTTTCAGCACAAACCGTTCTCAGGAGCTCCCTGCGCTCGCCACAATATTGTGCGCAAATAAGCCGCTTCTTCGCCTCCGGGAGAATCGGCGAGCGGCAGCTTCCCAAAGGCGAAGATGCCAGCTGCACCATGCAGGCACAGTGTGGGCAGCATTCAGACTTAGAGAAACCAGTACTTTACCACTCTCCTGCCTTTTCCATTGTTATTATATTGGAAAAGAACGAGTTTTGGACAACTACCTTTCATTCTTGCAAAACTCTTTGCAGACCTCCGTGCAAGCTTTAGAACAAGATTTTGGATGTTTTCTTTACTGGCAGAGTTTCTCTTTGCAAGATATGGTGGAAAAGCTTTTTGCTGAGTGTTGAGCGGCAAGACACGCAGAAGACGCAGATACGCAGCTCTCCAAAGCTAAGTGCCGGTCCACGGCTTCTTTCGGCAGAAGCCGCTCTTAGGTGCTCACCGCGACCGGCCCAATGTTTTGTGTGCGCAAAGAAGCCGCTTCTTCGCCTCCGGGAGAATCGGCGAGCGGCAGCTTCCCAAAGGCGAAGATGCAAGCTGCAGCACACAGGCACAGTGTGGGCAGCATTCAGACTTAGAGAAACCAGTACTTTACCACTCTCCTACCTTTTCCATTGTTATTATATTGGAAAAGAACGAGTTTTGGACAACTACCTTTCATTCTTGCAAAACTCTTTGCAGACCTCCGTGCAAGCTTTAGAACAAGATTTTGGATGTTTTCTTTCCTGGCAGAGTTTCTCTTTGCAAGATAGGGTGGAAAAGCTTTTTGCTGAGTGTTGAGCGGCAAGACACGCAGAAGACGCAGATACGCAGCTCTCCGAAGCTAAAAGTGCCGGTCCACGGATTCTTTCGGCAGAAGCCGCTCTTAGGTGCTCACCGCGACCGGCCCAATGCTCTGTGTGTGCAAAGAAGCCGCTTCTTCGCCTCCGGGAGAATCGGCGAGCGGCAGCTTCCCAAAGGCGAAGATGCAAGCCGCACCATGCAGGCACAGTGTGGGCAGCATTCAGACTTAGAGAAACCAGTACTTTACCACTCTCCTGCCTTTTCCATTGTTATTATATTGGAAAAGAACGAGTTTTGGACAACTACCTTTCATTCTTGCAAAACTCTTTGCAGACCTCCGTGCAAGCTTTAGAACAAGATTTTGGATGTTTTCTTTCCTGGCAGAGTTTCTCTTTGCAAGATAGGGTGGAAAAGCTTTTTGCTGAGTGTTGAGCGGCAAGACACGCAGAAGACGCAGATACGCAGCTCTCCGAAACTAAGTTCCGGTCCACGGCTTCTTTCAGCACAAACTGCTCTCAGGAGCTCCCTGCGCTCGCCACAATGTTGTGCGCAAAGAAGCCGCTTCTTCGCCTCCGGGAGAATCGGCGAGCGGCAGCTTCCCAAAGGCGAAGATGCAAGCCGCACCACACAGGCACAGTGTGGGCAGCATTCAGACTTAGAGAAACCAGTACTTTACCACTCTCCTGCCTTTTCCATTGTTATTATATTGGAAAAGAACGAGTTTTGGACAACTACCTTTCATTCTTGCCAAACTCTTTGCAGACCTCCGTGCAAGCTTTAGAACAAGATTTTGGATGTTTTCTTTCCTGGCAGAGTTTCTCTTTGCAAGATAGGGTGGAAAAGCTTTTTGCTGAGTGTTGAGCGGCAAGACACGCAGAAGACGCAGATACGCAGCTCTCCGAAGCTAAGTGCCGGTCCACGGCTTCTTTCGGCAGAAGCCGCTCTTAGGTGCTCACCGCGACCGGACCAATGCTCTGTGTGCGCAAAGAAGCCGCTTCTTCTCCTCCGGGAGAATCAGCGAGCGGCAGCTTCCCAAAGGCGAAGATGCAAGCTGCACCATGCAGGCGCAGTGTGGGCAGCATTCAGACTTTCAGGAACCAGTACTTTACCACTCTCCTGCCTTTTCCATGGTTATTATATTGGAAAAGAACGAGTTTTGGACAACTACCTTTCATTCTTGCAAAACTCTTTGCAGACCTCCGTGCAAGCTTTAGAACAAGATTTTGGATGTTTTCTTTCCTGGCAGAGTTTGTCTTTGCAAGATAGGGTGGAAAAGCTTTTTCCTGAGTGTTGAGCGGCAAGACACACAAAATACGCAGATACGCAGCTCTCCGAAGGTAAAAGTGCCGGTCCACGGCTTCTTTCGGCAGAAGCCGCTCTTAGGTGCTCACCGCGACCGGCCCAATGCTCTGTGTGCGAAGAAGGCGCTTCTTCTCCTCCGGGAGAATCGGCGAGCGGCAGCTTCCCAAAGGCAAAGATGCAAGCCGCACCATGCAGGCACAGTGTGGGCAGCCTTCAGACTTAGAGAAACCAGTACTTTACCACTCTCCTGCCTTTTCCATTGTTATTATATTGGAAAAGAACGAGTTTTGGACAACTACCTTTCATTCTTGCCAAACTCTTTGCAGACCTCCGTGCAAGCTTTAGAACAAGATTTTGGATGTTTTCTTTCCTGGCAGAGTTTCTCTTTGCAAGATATGGTGGAAAAGCTTTTTGCTAAGTGCTGAGCGGCAAGACACGCAGAAGACGCAGATACGCAGCTCTCCGAAGCTAAGTGACGGTCCACGGCTTCTTTCGGCACAAACTGCTCTCAGGAGCTCCCTGCGCTCGCCACAATGTTGTACGCAAAGAAGCCGCTTCTTCGCCTCCGGGAGAATCGGCGAGCGGCAGCTTCCCAAAGGCGAAGATGCAAGCCACACCATGCAGGCACAGTGTGGGCAGCATTGAGACTTAGAGAAACCAGTACTTTACCACTCTCCAGCCTTTTCCATTGTTATTATATTGGAAAAGAACGAGTTTTGGACAACTACCTTTCATTCTTGCAAAACTCTTTGCAGACCTCCGTGCAAGCTTTAGAACAAGATTTTGGATGTTTTCTTTACTGGCAGAGTTTCTCTTTGCAAGATAGGGTGGAAAAGCTTTTTGCTGAGTGCTGAGTGGCAAGACACGCAGAAGACGCAGATACACAGCTCTCCGAAGCTAAGTGCCGGTCCACGGCTTCTTTCGGCACAAACCGCTCTCAGGAGCTCCCTGCGCTCGCCACAATGTTGTGCGCAAAGAAGCCGCTTCTTCGCCTCCGGGAGAATCGGCGAGCGGCAGCTTCCCAAAGGCAAAGATGCAAGCCGCACCACACAGGCACAGTGTGGGCAGCATTCAGACTTAGAGAAACCAGTACTTTACCACTCTCCTGCCTTTTCCATTGTTATTATATTGGAAAAGAACGAGTTTTGGACAACTACCTTTCATTCTTGCAAAACTCTTTGCAGACCTCCGTGCAAGCTTTAGAACAAGATTTTTGGATGTTTTCTTTCCTGGCAGAGTTTCTCTTTCGAAGATATGGTGGAAAAGATTTTTGCTGAGTGTTGAGCGGCAAGACACGCAGAAGACGCAGATACGCAGCTCTCCGAAGCTAAGTGCCGGTCCACGGCTTCTTTCGGCAGAAGCCGCTCTTAGGTGCTCACTGCGACCGGCCCAATGCTCTGTGTGCGCAAAGAAGCCGCTTCTTCTCCTCCGGGAGAATCGGCGAGCGGCAGCTTCCCAAAGGCGAAGATGCAAGCTGCACCATGCAGGCACAGTGTGGGCAGCATTCAGACTTAGAGAAACCAGTACTTTACCACTCTCCTGCCTTTTCCATGGTTATTATATTGGAAAAGAACGAGTTTTGGACAACTACCTTTCATTCTTGCAAAACTCTTTGCAGACCTCCGTGCAAGCTTTAGAACAAGATTTTGGATGTTTTCTTTCCTGGCAGAGTTTCTCTTTGCAAGATAGGGTGGAAAAGCTTTTTGCTGAGTGTTGAGCGGCAAGACACGCAGAAGACGCAGATACGCAGCTCTCCGAAGCTAAGTGCCGGTCCCGGGCTTCTTTCGGCACAAACCGCTCTCAGGAGCTCCCTGCGCTCGCCACAATGTTGTGCGCAAAGAAGCCGCTTCTTCGCCTCCGGGAGAATCGGCGAGCGGCAGCTTCCCAAATGCGAAGGTGCAAGCCGCACCACACAGGCACAGTGTGGGCAGCATTCAGACTTAGAGAAACCAGTACTTTACCACTCTCCTGCCTTTTCCATTGTTATTATATTGGAAAAGAACGAGTTTTGGACAACTACCTTTCATTCTTGCCAAACTCTTTGCAGACCTCCGTGCAAGCTTTAGAACAAGATTTTGGATGTTTTCTTTCCTGGCAGAGTTTCTCTTTGCAAGATAGGGTGGAAAAGCTTTTTGCTGAGTGTTGAGCGGCAAGACACGCAGAAGACGCAGATACGCAGCTCTCCGAAGCTAAGTGCCGGTCCACGGCTTCTTTCGGCACAAACCGCTCTCAGGATCTCCCTGCGCTCACCACAATGTTGTGTGCAAAGAAGCCGCTTCTTCACCTCCGGGAGAATCGGCGAGCGGCAGCTTCCCAAAGGCGAAGATGCAAGCCGCACCATGCAGGCACAGTGTGGGCAGCCTTCAGACTTAGAGAAACCAGTACTTTACCACTCTCCTGCCTTTTCCATTGTTATTATATTGGAAAAGAACGAGTTTTGGACAACTACCTTTCATTCTTGCAAAACTCTTTGCAGACCTCCGTGCAAGCTTTCGAACAAGATTTTGGATGTTTTCTTTCCTGGCAGAGTTTGTCTTTGCAAGATAGGGTGGAAAAGCTTTTTGCTGAGTGTTGAGCGGCAAGACACGCAGAAGACGCAGATACGCAGCTCTCCGAAACTAAGTGCCGGTCCACGGCTTCTTTCAGCACAAACTGCTCTCAGGAGCTCCCTGCGCTCGCCACAGTCTTGTGCGCATATAAGCCGCTTCTTCGCCTCCGGGAGAATCGGCGAGCGGCAGCTTCCCAAAGGCGAAGATGCAAGCCGCACCACACAGGCACAGTGTGGGCAGCATTCAGACTTAGAGAAACCAGTACTTTACCACTCTCCTGCCTTTTCCATTGTTATTATATTGGAAAAGAACGAGTTTTGGACAACTACCTTTCATTCTTGCCAAACTCTTTGCAGACCTCCGTGCAAGGTTTAGAACAAAATTTTGGATGTTTTCTTTCCTGGCAGAGTTTATCTTTGCAAGATATGGTGGAAAAACTTTTTGCTGAGTGTTGAGCGGCAAGACACGCAGAAGACGCAGATACGCAGCTCTCCGAAGCTAAGTGCCGGTCCACGGCTTCTTTCGGCAGAAGCCGCTCTTAGGTGCTCACTGCGACCGGCCCAATGCTCTGTGTGCGCAAAGAAGCCGCTTCTTCTCCTCCAGGAGAATCGGCGAGCGGCAGCTTCCCAAAGGCGAAGATGCAAGCCGCACCTTGCAGGCACAGTGTGGGCAGCATTCAGACTTAGAGAAACCAGTACTTTACCTCTCTCCTGCCTTTTCCATGGTTATTATATTGGAAAAGAACGAGTTTTGGACAACTACCTTTCATTCTTCCAAACTCTTTGGAGACCTCCGTGCAAGCTTTAGAACAAGATTTTGGATGTTTTCTTTCATGGCAGAGTTTGTCTTTACAAGATAGGGTGGAAAAGCTTTTTGCTGAGTGTTGAGCGGCAAAACACGCAGAAGACGCAGATACGCAGCTCTCCGAAGTTAAAAGTGCCGGTCCACGGCTTCTTTCGGCAGAAGCCGCTCTTAGGTGCTCACCGCGACCGGCCCAATGCTCTGTGTGCGAAGAAGCCGCTTCTTCTCCTCCGGGAGAATCGGCGAGCGGCAGCTTCCCAAAGGCGAAGATGCAAGCCGCACCACACAGGCACAGTGTGGGCAGCATTCAGACTTAGAGAAACCAGTACTTTACCACTCTCCTGCCTTTTCCATTGTTATTATATTGGAAAAGAACGAGTTTTGGACAACTACCTTTCATTCTTGCAAAACTCTTTGCAGACCTCCGTGCAAGCTTTAGAACAAGATTTTGGATGTTTTCTTTCCTGGCAGAGTTTCTCTTTGCAAGATATGGTGGGAAAGCTTTTTGCTGAGTGTTGAGCGGCAAGACACGCAGAAGACGCAGATACGCAGCTCTCCGAAGCTAAGTGCCGGTCCACGGCTTCTTTCGGCACAAACCGCTCTCAGGAGCTCCCTGCGCTCGCCACAATGTTGTGCGCAAAGAAGCCGCTTCTTCGCCTCCGGGAGAATCGGCGAGCGGCAGCTTCCCAAAGGCGAAGATGCAAGCTGCAGCACACAGGCACAGTGTGGGCAGCATTCAGACTTAGAGAAACCAGTACTTTACCACTCTCCTACCTTTTCCATTGTTATTATATTGGAAACGAACGAGTTTTGGACAACTACCTTTCATTCTTGCCAAACTCTTTGCAGACCTCCGTGCAAGCTTTAGAACAAGATTTTGGATGTTTTCTTTCATGGCAGAGTTTGTCTTTGCAAGATAGGGTGGAAAAGCTTTTTGCTGAGTGTTGAGCGGCAAGACACGCAGAAGACGCAGATACGCAGCTCTCCGAAGCTAAGTGCCGGTCCACGGCTTCTTTCGGCAGAAGCCGCTCTTAGGTGCTCACCGCGACCGGCCCAATGCTCTGTGTGCGCCAAGAAGCCGCTTCTTCTCCTCCGGGAGAATCGGCGAGCGGCAGCTTCCCAAAGGCGAAGATGCAAGCTGCACCATGCAGGCACAGTGTGGGCAGCATTCAGACTTAGAGAAACCAGTACTTTACCACTCTCCTGCCTTTTCCATTGTTATTATATTGGAAAAGAACGAGTTTTGGACAACTACCTTTCATTCTTGCAAAACTCTTTGCAGACCTCCGTGCAAGCTTTAGAACAAGATTTTGGATGTTTTCTTTCCTGGCAGAGTTTCTCTTTGCAAGATAGGGTGGAAAAGCTTTTTGCTGAGTGTTGAGCGGCAAGACACGCAGAAGACGCAGATACGCAGCTCTCCGAAGCTAAGTGCCAGTCCCGGGCTTCTTTTGGCACAAACCGCTCTCAGGAGCTCCCTGCGCTCGCCACAATGTTGTGCGCAAAGAAGCTGCTTCTTCGCCTCCGGGAGAATCGGCGAGCGGCAGCTTCCCAAAGGCGAAGATGCAAGCCGCACCATGCAGGCACAGTGTGGGCAGCATTCAGACTTAGAGAAACCTGTACTTTACCACTCTCCTGCCTTTTCCATGGTTATTATATTGGAAAAGAACGAGTTTTGGACAACTACCTTTCATTCTTGCAAAACTCTTTGCAGACCTCCGTGCAAGCTTTAGAACAAGATTTTGGATGTTTTCTTTACTGGCAGAGCTTCTCTTTGCAAGATATGGTGGAAAAGCTTTTTGCTGAGTGTAGAGCGGCAAGACACGCAGAAGACGCAGATACACAGCTCTCCGAAGCTAAGTGCCGGTCCACGGCTTCTTTCGGCACAAACCGCTCTCAGGAGCTCCCTGCGCTCGCCACAATGTTGTGCGCAAAGAAGCCGCTTCTTCGCCTCCGGGAGAATCGGCGAGCGGCAGCTTCCCAAAGGCGAAGATGCAAGCCACACCATGCAGGCACAGTGTGGGCAGCATTCAGACTTAGAGAAACCAGTACTTTACCACTCTCCTGCCTTTTCCATTGTTATTATATTGGAAAAGAACGAGTTTTGGACAACTACCTTTCATTCTTGCCAAACTCTTTGCAGACCTCCGTGCAAGCTTTAGAACAAGATTTTGGATGTTTTCTTTCCTGGCAGAGTTTCTCTTTGCAAGATATGGTGGAAAAGCTTTTTGCTGAGTGCTGAGCGGCAAGACACGCAGAAGACGCAGATACGCAGCTCTCCGAAGCTAAGTGCCGGTCCACGGCTTCTTTCGGCAGAAGCCGCTCTTAGGTGCTCACCGCGACCGGCCCAATGCTCTGTGTGCGCAAAGAAGCCGCTTCTTCGCCTCCGGGAGAATCGGCGAGCGGCAGCTTCCCAAAGGCGAAGATGCAAGCTGCAGCACACAGGCACAGTGTGGGCAGCATTCAGACATAGAGAAACCAGTACTTTACCACTCTCCTGCCTTTTCCATGGTTATTCTATTGGAAAAGAACGAGTTTTGGACAACTACCTTTCATTCTTGCAAAACTCTTTGCAGACCTCCGTGCAAGCTTTAGAACAAGATTTTGGATGTTTTCTTTCCTGGCAGAGTTTCTCTTTGCAAGATATGGTGGAAAAGCTTTTTGCTGAGTGTTGAGCGGCAAGACACGCAGAAGACGCAGATACGCAGCTCTCCGAAGCTAAAAGTGCCGGTCCACGGCTTCTTTCGGCAGAAGCCGCTCTTAGGTGCTCACCGCGACCGGCCCAATGCTCTGTGTGCGAAGAAGCCGCTTCTTCTCCTCCGGGAGAATCGGCGAGCGGCAGCTTCCCAAAGGCGAAGATGCAAGCCGCACCACACAGGCACAGTGTGGGCAGCCTTCAGACTTAGAGAAACCAGTACTTTACCACTCTCCTGCCTTTTCCATTGTTATTATATTGGAAAAGAACGAGTTTTGGACAACTACCTTTCATTCTTGCAAAACTCTTTGCAGACCTCCGTGCAAGCTTTAGAACAAGATTTTGGATGTTTTCTTTCCTGGCAGAGTTTCTCTTTGCAAGATATGGTGGGAAAGCTTTTTGCTGAGTGTTGAGCGGCAAGACACGCAGAAGACGCAGATACGCAGCTCTCCGAAGCTAAGTGCCGGTCCACGGCTTCTTTCGGCACAAACCGCTCTCAGGAGCTCCCTGCGCTCGCCACAATGTTGTGCGCAAAGAAGCCGCTTCTTCGCCTCCGGGAGAATCGGCGAGCGGCAGCTTCCCAAAGGCGAAGATGCAAGCTGCAGCACACAGGCACAGTGTGGGCAGCATTCAGACTTAGAGAAACCAGTACTTTACCACTCTCCTACCTTTTCCATTGTTATTATATTGGAAACGAACGAGTTTTGGACAACTACCTTTCATTCTTGCCAAACTCTTTGCAGACCTCCGTGCAAGCTTTAGAACAAGATTTTGGATGTTTTCTTTCATGGCAGAGTTTGTCTTTGCAAGATAGGGTGGAAAAGCTTTTTGCTGAGTGTTGAGCGGCAAGACACGCAGAAGACGCAGATACGCAGCTCTCCGAAGCTAAGTGCCGGTCCACGGCTTCTTTCGGCAGAAGCCGCTCTTAGGTGCTCACCGCGACCGGCCCAATGCTCTGTGTGCGCCAAGAAGCCGCTTCTTCTCCTCCGGGAGAATCGGCGAGCGGCAGCTTCCCAAAGGCGAAGATGCAAGCTGCACCATGCAGGCACAGTGTGGGCAGCATTCAGACTTAGAGAAACCAGTACTTTACCACTCTCCTGCCTTTTCCATTGTTATTATATTGGAAAAGAACGAGTTTTGGACAACTACCTTTCATTCTTGCAAAACTCTTTGCAGACCTCCGTGCAAGCTTTAGAACAAGATTTTGGATGTTTTCTTTCCTGGCAGAGTTTCTCTTTGCAAGATAGGGTGGAAAAGCTTTTTGCTGAGTGTTGAGCGGCAAGACACGCAGAAGACGCAGATACGCAGCTCTCCGAAGCTAAGTGCCAGTCCCGGGCTTCTTTTGGCACAAACCGCTCTCAGGAGCTCCCTGCGCTCGCCACAATGTTGTGCGCAAAGAAGCTGCTTCTTCGCCTCCGGGAGAATCGGCGAGCGGCAGCTTCCCAAAGGCGAAGATGCAAGCCGCACCATGCAGGCACAGTGTGGGCAGCATTCAGACTTAGAGAAACCTGTACTTTACCACTCTCCTGCCTTTTCCATGGTTATTATATTGGAAAAGAACGAGTTTTGGACAACTACCTTTCATTCTTGCAAAACTCTTTGCAGACCTCCGTGCAAGCTTTAGAACAAGATTTTGGATGTTTTCTTTACTGGCAGAGCTTCTCTTTGCAAGATATGGTGGAAAAGCTTTTTGCTGAGTGTAGAGCGGCAAGACACGCAGAAGACGCAGATACACAGCTCTCCGAAGCTAAGTGCCGGTCCACGGCTTCTTTCGGCACAAACCGCTCTCAGGAGCTCCCTGCGCTCGCCACAATGTTGTGCGCAAAGAAGCCGCTTCTTCGCCTCCGGGAGAATCGGCGAGCGGCAGCTTCCCAAAGGCGAAGATGCAAGCCACACCATGCAGGCACAGTGTGGGCAGCATTCAGACTTAGAGAAACCAGTACTTTACCACTCTCCTGCCTTTTCCATTGTTATTATATTGGAAAAGAACGAGTTTTGGACAACTACCTTTCATTCTTGCCAAACTCTTTGCAGACCTCCGTGCAAGCTTTAGAACAAGATTTTGGATGTTTTCTTTCCTGGCAGAGTTTCTCTTTGCAAGATATGGTGGAAAAGCTTTTTGCTGAGTGCTGAGCGGCAAGACACGCAGAAGACGCAGATACGCAGCTCTCCGAAGCTAAGTGCCGGTCCACGGCTTCTTTCGGCAGAAGCCGCTCTTAGGTGCTCACCGCGACCGGCCCAATGCTCTGTGTGCGCAAAGAAGCCGCTTCTTCGCCTCCGGGAGAATCGGCGAGCGGCAGCTTCCCAAAGGCGAAGATGCAAGCTGCAGCACACAGGCACAGTGTGGGCAGCATTCAGACATAGAGAAACCAGTACTTTACCACTCTCCTGCCTTTTCCATGGTTATTCTATTGGAAAAGAACGAGTTTTGGACAACTACCTTTCATTCTTGCAAAACTCTTTGCAGACCTCCGTGCAAGCTTTAGAACAAGATTTTGGATGTTTTCTTTCCTGGCAGAGTTTCTCTTTGCAAGATATGGTGGAAAAGCTTTTTGCTGAGTGTTGAGCGGCAAGACACGCAGAAGACGCAGATACGCAGCTCTCCGAAGCTAAAAGTGCCGGTCCACGGCTTCTTTCGGCAGAAGCCGCTCTTAGGTGCTCACCGCGACCGGCCCAATGCTCTGTGTGCGAAGAAGCCGCTTCTTCTCCTCCGGGAGAATCGGCGAGCGGCAGCTTCCCAAAGGCGAAGATGCAAGCCGCACCACACAGGCACAGTGTGGGCAGCCTTCAGACTTAGAGAAACCAGTACTTTACCACTCTCCTGCCTTTTCCATTGTTATTATATTGGAAAAGAACGAGTTTTGGACAACTACCTTTCATTCTTGCAAAACTCTTTGCAGACCTCCGTGCAAGCTTTAGAACAAGATTTTGGATGTTTTCTTTCCTGGCAGAGTTTCTCTTTGCAAGATATGGTGGGAAAGCTTTTTGCTGAGTGTTGAGCGGCAAGACACGCAGAAGACGCAGATACGCAGCTCTCCGAAGCTAAGTGCCGGTCCACGGCTTCTTTCGGCACAAACCGCTCTCAGGAGCTCCCTGCGCTCGCCACAATGTTGTGCGCAAAGAAGCCGCTTCTTCGCCTCCGGGAGAATCGGCGAGCGGCAGCTTCCCAAAGGCGAAGATGCAAGCTGCAGCACACAGGCACAGTGTGGGCAGCATTCAGACTTAGAGAAACCAGTACTTTACCACTCTCCTACCTTTTCCATTGTTATTATATTGGAAACGAACGAGTTTTGGACAACTACCTTTCATTCTTGCCAAACTCTTTGCAGACCTCCGTGCAAGCTTTAGAACAAGATTTTGGATGTTTTCTTTCATGGCAGAGTTTGTCTTTGCAAGATAGGGTGGAAAAGCTTTTTGCTGAGTGTTGAGCGGCAAGACACGCAGAAGACGCAGATACGCAGCTCTCCGAAGCTAAGTGCCGGTCCACGGCTTCTTTCGGCAGAAGCCGCTCTTAGGTGCTCACCGCGACCGGCCCAATGCTCTGTGTGCGCCAAGAAGCCGCTTCTTCTCCTCCGGGAGAATCGGCGAGCGGCAGCTTCCCAAAGGCGAAGATGCAAGCTGCACCATGCAGGCACAGTGTGGGCAGCATTCAGACTTAGAGAAACCAGTACTTTACCACTCTCCTGCCTTTTCCATTGTTATTATATTGGAAAAGAACGAGTTTTGGACAACTACCTTTCATTCTTGCAAAACTCTTTGCAGACCTCCGTGCAAGCTTTAGAACAAGATTTTGGATGTTTTCTTTCCTGGCAGAGTTTCTCTTTGCAAGATAGGGTGGAAAAGCTTTTTGCTGAGTGTTGAGCGGCAAGACACGCAGAAGACGCAGATACGCAGCTCTCCGAAGCTAAGTGCCAGTCCCGGGCTTCTTTTGGCACAAACCGCTCTCAGGAGCTCCCTGCGCTCGCCACAATGTTGTGCGCAAAGAAGCTGCTTCTTCGCCTCCGGGAGAATCGGCGAGCGGCAGCTTCCCAAAGGCGAAGATGCAAGCCGCACCATGCAGGCACAGTGTGGGCAGCATTCAGACTTAGAGAAACCTGTACTTTACCACTCTCCTGCCTTTTCCATGGTTATTATATTGGAAAAGAACGAGTTTTGGACAACTACCTTTCATTCTTGCAAAACTCTTTGCAGACCTCCGTGCAAGCTTTAGAACAAGATTTTGGATGTTTTCTTTACTGGCAGAGCTTCTCTTTGCAAGATATGGTGGAAAAGCTTTTTGCTGAGTGTAGAGCGGCAAGACACGCAGAAGACGCAGATACACAGCTCTCCGAAGCTAAGTGCCGGTCCACGGCTTCTTTCGGCACAAACCGCTCTCAGGAGCTCCCTGCGCTCGCCACAATGTTGTGCGCAAAGAAGCCGCTTCTTCGCCTCCGGGAGAATCGGCGAGCGGCAGCTTCCCAAAGGCGAAGATGCAAGCCACACCATGCAGGCACAGTGTGGGCAGCATTCAGACTTAGAGAAACCAGTACTTTACCACTCTCCTGCCTTTTCCATTGTTATTATATTGGAAAAGAACGAGTTTTGGACAACTACCTTTCATTCTTGCCAAACTCTTTGCAGACCTCCGTGCAAGCTTTAGAACAAGATTTTGGATGTTTTCTTTCCTGGCAGAGTTTCTCTTTGCAAGATATGGTGGAAAAGCTTTTTGCTGAGTGCTGAGCGGCAAGACACGCAGAAGACGCAGATACGCAGCTCTCCGAAGCTAAGTGCCGGTCCACGGCTTCTTTCGGCAGAAGCCGCTCTTAGGTGCTCACCGCGACCGGCCCAATGCTCTGTGTGCGCAAAGAAGCCGCTTCTTCGCCTCCGGGAGAATCGGCGAGCGGCAGCTTCCCAAAGGCGAAGATGCAAGCTGCAGCACACAGGCACAGTGTGGGCAGCATTCAGACATAGAGAAACCAGTACTTTACCACTCTCCTGCCTTTTCCATGGTTATTCTATTGGAAAAGAACGAGTTTTGGACAACTACCTTTCATTCTTGCAAAACTCTTTGCAGACCTCCGTGCAAGCTTTAGAACAAGATTTTGGATGTTTTCTTTCCTGGCAGAGTTTCTCTTTGCAAGATATGGTGGAAAAGCTTTTTGCTGAGTGTTGAGCGGCAAGACACGCAGAAGACGCAGATACGCAGCTCTCCGAAGCTAAAAGTGCCGGTCCACGGCTTCTTTCGGCAGAAGCCGCTCTTAGGTGCTCACCGCGACCGGCCCAATGCTCTGTGTGCGAAGAAGCCGCTTCTTCTCCTCCGGGAGAATCGGCGAGCGGCAGCTTCCCAAAGGCGAAGATGCAAGCCGCACCACACAGGCACAGTGTGGGCAGCCTTCAGACTTAGAGAAACCAGTACTTTACCACTCTCCTGCCTTTTCCATTGTTATTATATTGGAAAAGAACGAGTTTTGGACAACTACCTTTCATTCTTGCAAAACTCTTTGCAGACCTCCGTGCAAGCTTTAGAACAAGATTTTGGATGTTTTCTTTCCTGGCAGAGTTTCTCTTTGCAAGATATGGTGGAAAAGCTTTTTGCTGAGTGCTGAGCGGCAAGACACGCAGAAGACGCAGATACGCAGCTCTCCGAAGCTAAGTGCCGGTCCACGGCTTCTTTCGGCACAAACCGTTCTCAGGAGCTCCCTGCGCTCGCCACAATGTTGTGCGCAAAGAAGCCGCTTCTTCGCCTCCGGGAGAATCGGCGAGCGGCAGCTTCCCAAAGGCGAAGATGCAAGCTGCAGCACACAGGCACAGTGTGGGCAGCATTCAGACTTAGAGAAACCAGTACTTTACCACTCTCCTGCCTTTTCCATTGTTATTATATTGGAAAAGAACGAGTTTTGGACAACTACCTTTCATTCTTCCAAACTCTTTGCAGACCTCCGTGCAAGCTTTAGAACAAGATTTTGGATG
Source organism: Molothrus aeneus (assembly GCF_037042795.1). NCBI lineage: Eukaryota > Metazoa > Chordata > Aves > Passeriformes > Icteridae > Molothrus > Molothrus aeneus. The sequence continues at coordinate 230,785 of NW_027098789.1, forward strand.
TTTTCTTTCCTGGCAGAGTTCCTCTTTGCAAGATAGGGTGGAAAAGCTTTTTGCTGAGTGTTGAGCGGCAAGACACGCAGAAGACGCAGATACGCAGCTCTCCGAAGCTAAGTGCCGGTCCACGGCTTCTTTCGGCACAAACCGCTCTCAGGAGTTCCCTGCGCTCACCACAATGTTGTGTGCAAAGAAGCCGCTTCTTCGCCTCCGGGAGAATCGGCGAGCGGCAGCTTCCCAAAGGCGAAGATGCAAGCCGCACCTTGCAGGCACAGTGTGGGCAGCATTCAGACTTAGAGAAACCAGTACTTTACCACTCTCCTGCCTTTTCCATTGTTATTCTATTGGAAAAGAACGAGTTTTGGACAACTACCTTTCATTCTTGCCAAACTCTTTGCAGACCTCCGTGCAAGCTTTAGAACAAGATTTTGGATGTTTTCTTTACTGGCAGAGTTTCTCTTTGCAAGATAGGGTGGAAAAGCTTTTTGCTGAGTGTTGAGCGGCAAGACACGCAGAAGACGCAGATACGCAGCTCTCCGAAGCTAAAAGTGCCGGTCCACGGCTTCTTTCGGCAGAAGCCGCTCTTAGGTGCTCACCGAGACCGGCCCAATGCTCTGTGTGTGCGAAGAAGCCGCTTCTTCTCCTCCGGGAGAATCGGCGAGCGGCAGCTTCCCAAAGGCGAAGATGCAAGCCGCACCATGCAGGCACAGTGTGGGCAGCCTTCAGACTTAGAGAAACCGGTACTTTACCACTCTCCTGCCTTTTCCATTGTTATTATATTGGAAAAGAACGAGTTTTGGACAACTACCTTTCATTCTTGCAAAACTCTTTGCAGACCTCCGTGCAAGCTTTAGAACAAGATTTTGGATGTTTTCTTTCCTGGCAGAGTTTATCATTGCAAGATAGGGTGGAAAAGCTTTTTGCTGAGTGCTGAGCGGCAAGACACGCAGAAGACGCAGATACGCAGCTCTCCGAAGCTAGGTGCCGGTCCACGGCTTCTTTCAGCACAAACCGTTCTCAGGAGCTCCCTGCGCTCGCCACAATATTGTGCGCAAATAAGCCGCTTCTTCGCCTCCGGGAGAATCGGCGAGCGGCAGCTTCCCAAAGGCGAAGATGCCAGCTGCACCATGCAGGCACAGTGTGGGCAGCATTCAGACTTAGAGAAACCAGTACTTTACCACTCTCCTGCCTTTTCCATTGTTATTATATTGGAAAAGAACGAGTTTTGGACAACTACCTTTCATTCTTGCAAAACTCTTTGCAGACCTCCGTGCAAGCTTTAGAACAAGATTTTGGATGTTTTCTTTACTGGCAGAGTTTCTCTTTGCAAGATATGGTGGAAAAGCTTTTTGCTGAGTGTTGAGCGGCAAGACACGCAGAAGACGCAGATACGCAGCTCTCCAAAGCTAAGTGCCGGTCCACGGCTTCTTTCGGCAGAAGCCGCTCTTAGGTGCTCACCGCGACCGGCCCAATGTTTTGTGTGCGCAAAGAAGCCGCTTCTTCGCCTCCGGGAGAATCGGCGAGCGGCAGCTTCCCAAAGGCGAAGATGCAAGCTGCAGCACACAGGCACAGTGTGGGCAGCATTCAGACTTAGAGAAACCAGTACTTTACCACTCTCCTACCTTTTCCATTGTTATTATATTGGAAAAGAACGAGTTTTGGACAACTACCTTTCATTCTTGCAAAACTCTTTGCAGACCTCCGTGCAAGCTTTAGAACAAGATTTTGGATGTTTTCTTTCCTGGCAGAGTTTCTCTTTGCAAGATAGGGTGGAAAAGCTTTTTGCTGAGTGTTGAGCGGCAAGACACGCAGAAGACGCAGATACGCAGCTCTCCGAAGCTAAAAGTGCCGGTCCACGGATTCTTTCGGCAGAAGCCGCTCTTAGGTGCTCACCGCGACCGGCCCAATGCTCTGTGTGTGCAAAGAAGCCGCTTCTTCGCCTCCGGGAGAATCGGCGAGCGGCAGCTTCCCAAAGGCGAAGATGCAAGCCGCACCATGCAGGCACAGTGTGGGCAGCATTCAGACTTAGAGAAACCAGTACTTTACCACTCTCCTGCCTTTTCCATTGTTATTATATTGGAAAAGAACGAGTTTTGGACAACTACCTTTCATTCTTGCAAAACTCTTTGCAGACCTCCGTGCAAGCTTTAGAACAAGATTTTGGATGTTTTCTTTCCTGGCAGAGTTTCTCTTTGCAAGATAGGGTGGAAAAGCTTTTTGCTGAGTGCTGAGCGGCAAGACACGCAGAAGACGCAGATACGCAGCTCTCCGAAACTAAGTTCCGGTCCACGGCTTCTTTCAGCACAAACTGCTCTCAGGAGCTCCCTGCGCTCGCCACAATGTTGTGCGCATATAAGCCGCTTCTTCGCCTCCGGGAGAATCGGCGAGCGGCAGCTTCCCAAAGGCGAAGATGCAAGCCGCACCACACAGGCACAGTGTGGGCAGCATTCAGACTTAGAGAAACCAGTACTTTACCACTCTCCTGCCTTTTCCATTGTTATTATATTGGAAAAGAACGAGTTTTGGACAACTACCTTTCATTCTTGCAAAACTCTTTGCAGACCTCCGTGCAAGCTTTAGAACAAGATTTTGGATGTTTTCTTTCCTGGCAGAGTTTCTCTTTGCAAGATAGGGTGGAAAAGCTTTTTGCTGAGTGTTGAGCGGCAAGACACGCAGAAGACGCAGATACGCAGCTCTCCGAAGCTAAGTGCCGGTCCACGGCTTCTTTCGGCAGAAGCCGCTCTTAGGTGCTCACCGCGACCGGACCAATGCTCTGTGTGCGCAAAGAAGCCGCTTCTTCTCCTCCGGGAGAATCAGCGAGCGGCAGCTTCCCAAAGGCGAAGATGCAAGCTGCACCATGCAGGCGCAGTGTGGGCAGCATTCAGACTTTCAGAAACCAGTACTTTACCACTCTCCTGCCTTTTCCATGGTTATTATATTGGAAAAGAACGAGTTTTGGACAACTACCTTTCATTCTTGCAAAACTCTTTGCAGACCTCCGTGCAAGCTTTAGAACAAGATTTTGGATGTTTTCTTTCCTGGCAGAGTTTGTCTTTGCAAGATAGGGTGGAAAAGCTTTTTCCTGAGTGTTGAGCGGCAAGACACACAAAATACGCAGATACGCAGCTCTCCGAAGGTAAAAGTGCCGGTCCACGGCTTCTTTCGGCAGAAGCCGCTCTTAGGTGCTCACCGCGACCGGCCCAATGCTCTGTGTGCGAAGAAGGCGCTTCTTCTCCTCCGGGAGAATCGGCGAGCGGCAGCTTCCCAAAGGCAAAGATGCAAGCCGCACCATGCAGGCACAGTGTGGGCAGCCTTCAGACTTAGAGAAACCAGTACTTTACCACTCTCCTGCCTTTTCCATTGTTATTATATTGGAAAAGAACGAGTTTTGGACAACTACCTTTCATTCTTGCCAAACTCTTTGGAGACCTCCGTGCAAGCTTTAGAACAAGATTTTGGATGTTTTCTTTCCTGGCAGAGTTTCTCTTTGCAAGATATGGTGGAAAAGCTTTTTGCTAAGTGCTGAGCGGCAAGACACGCAGAAGACGCAGATACGCAGCTCTCCGAAGCTAAGTGACGGTCCACGGCTTCTTTCGGCACAAACTGCTCTCAGGAGCTCCCTGCGCTCGCCACAATGTTGTACGCAAAGAAGCCGCTTCTTCGCCTCCGGGAGAATCGGCGAGCGGCAGCTTCCCAAAGGCGAAGATGCAAGCCACACCATGCAGGCACAGTGTGGGCAGCATTGAGACTTAGAGAAACCAGTACTTTACCACTCTCCAGCCTTTTCCATTGTTATTATATTGGAAAAGAACGAGTTTTGGACAACTACCTTTCATTCTTGCAAAACTCTTTGCAGACCTCCGTGCAAGCTTTAGAACAAGATTTTGGATGTTTTCTTTACTGGCAGAGTTTCTCTTTGCAAGATATGGTGGAAAAGCTTTTTGCTGAGTGTTGAGCGGCAAGACACGCAGAAGACGCAGATACGCAGCTCTCCGAAGCTAAGTGCCGGTCCACGGCTTCTTTCGGCAGAAGCCGCTCTTAGGTGCTCACCGCGACCGGACCAATGCTCTGTGTGCGCCAAGAAGCCGCTTCTTCTCCTCCGGGAGAATCAGCGAGCGGCAGCTTCCCAAAGGCGAAGATGCAAGCTGCACCATGCAGGCACAGTGTGGGCAGCATTCAGACTTAGAGAAACCAGTACTTTACCACTCTCCTGCCTTTTCCATGGTTATTCTATTGGAAAAGAACGAGTTTTGGACAACTACCTTTCATTCTTGCAAAACTCTTTGCAGACCTCCGTGCAAGCTTTAGAACAAGATTTTTGGATGTTTTCTTTCCTGGCAGAGTTTCTCTTTCGAAGATATGGTGGAAAAGATTTTTGCTGAGTGTTGAGCGGCAAGACACGCAGAAGACGCAGATACGCAGCTCTCCGAAGCTAAGTGCCGGTCCACGGCTTCTTTCGGCAGAAGCCGCTCTTAGGTGCTCACTGCGACCGGCCCAATGCTCTGTGTGCGCAAAGAAGCCGCTTCTTCTCCTCCGGGAGAATCGGCGAGCGGCAGCTTCCCAAAGGCGAAGATGCAAGCCGCACCTTGCAGGCACAGTGTGGGCAGCATTCAGACTTAGAGAAACCAGTACTTTACCACTCTCCTGCCTTTTCCATGGTTATTATATTGGAAAAGAACGAGTTTTGGACAACTACCTTTCATTCTTGCAAAACTCTTTGCAGACCTCCGTGCAAGCTTTAGAACAAGATTTTGGATGTTTTCTTTCCTGGCAGAGTTTCTCTTTGCAAGATAGGGTGGAAAAGCTTTTTGCTGAGTGTTGAGCGGCAAGACACGCAGAAGACGCAGATACGCAGCTCTCCGAAGCTAAGTGCCGGTCCCGGGCTTCTTTCGGCACAAACCGCTCTCAGGAGCTCCCTGCGCTCGCCACAATGTTGTGCGCAAAGAAGCCGCTTCTTCGCCTCCGGGAGAATCGGCGAGCGGCAGCTTCCCAAATGCGAAGGTGCAAGCCGCACCACACAGGCACAGTGTGGGCAGCATTCAGACTTAGAGAAACCAGTACTTTACCACTCTCCTGCCTTTTCCATTGTTATTATATTGGAAAAGAACGAGTTTTGGACAACTACCTTTCATTCTTGCCAAACTCTTTGCAGACCTCCGTGCAAGCTTTAGAACAAGATTTTGGATGTTTTCTTTCCTGGCAGAGTTTCTCTTTGCAAGATAGGGTGGAAAAGCTTTTTGCTGAGTGTTGAGCGGCAAGACACGCAGAAGACGCAGATACGCAGCTCTCCGAAGCTAAGTGCCGGTCCACGGCTTCTTTCGGCACAAACCGCTCTCAGGATCTCCCTGCGCTCACCACAATGTTGTGTGCAAAGAAGCCGCTTCTTCACCTCCGGGAGAATCGGCGAGCGGCAGCTTCCCAAAGGCGAAGATGCAAGCCGCACCATGCAGGCACAGTGTGGGCAGCCTTCAGACTTAGAGAAACCAGTACTTTACCACTCTCCTGCCTTTTCCATTGTTATTATATTGGAAAAGAACGAGTTTTGGACAACTACCTTTCATTCTTGCCAAACTCTTTGCAGACCTCCGTGCAAGCTTTCGAACAAGATTTTGGATGTTTTCTTTCCTGGCAGAGTTTCTCTTTGCAAGATAGGGTGGAAAAGCTTTTTGCTGAGTGTTGAGCGGCAAGACACGCAGAAGACGCAGATACGCAGCTCTCCGAAACTAAGTGCCGGTCCACGGCTTCTTTCAGCACAAACTGCTCTCAGGAGCTCCCTGCGCTCGCCACAGTCTTGTGCGCATATAAGCCGCTTCTTCGCCTCCGGGAGAATCGGCGAGCGGCAGCTTCCCAAAGGCGAAGATGCAAGCCGCACCACACAGGCACAGTGTGGGCAGCATTCAGACTTAGAGAAACCAGTACTTTACCACTCTCCTGCCTTTTCCATTGTTATTCTATTGGAAAAGAACGAGTTTTGGACAACTACCTTTCATTCTTGCCAAACTCTTTGCAGACCTCCGTGCAAGCTTTAGAACAAGATTTTGGATGTTTTCTTTCCTGGCAGAGTTTATCTTTGCAAGATATGGTGGAAAAACTTTTTGCTGAGTGTTGAGCGGCAAGACACGCAGAAGACGCAGATACGCAGCTCTCCGAAGCTAAGTGCCGGTCCACGGCTTCTTTCGGCAGAAGCCGCTCTTAGGTGCTCACTGCGACCGGCCCAATGCTCTGTGTGCGCAAAGAAGCCGCTTCTTCTCCTCCAGGAGAATCGGCGAGCGGCAGCTTCCCAAAGGCGAAGATGCAAGCCGCACCTTGCAGGCACAGTGTGGGCAGCATTCAGACTTAGAGAAACCAGTACTTTACCTCTCTCCTGCCTTTTCCATGGTTATTATATTGGAAAAGAACGAGTTTTGGACAACTACCTTTCATTCTTCCAAACTCTTTGGAGACCTCCGTGCAAGCTTTAGAACAAGATTTTGGATGTTTTCTTTCATGGCAGAGTTTGTCTTTACAAGATAGGGTGGAAAAGCTTTTTGCTGAGTGTTGAGCGGCAAAACACGCAGAAGACGCAGATACGCAGCTCTCCGAAGTTAAAAGTGCCGGTCCACGGCTTCTTTCGGCAGAAGCCGCTCTTAGGTGCTCACCGCGACCGGCCCAATGCTCTGTGTGCGAAGAAGCCGCTTCTTCTCCTCCGGGAGAATCGGCGAGCGGCAGCTTCCCAAAGGCGAAGATGCAAGCCGCACCACACAGGCACAGTGTGGGCAGCATTCAGACTTAGAGAAACCAGTACTTTACCACTCTCCTGCCTTTTCCATTGTTATTATATTGGAAAAGAACGAGTTTTGGACAACTACCTTTCATTCTTGCAAAACTCTTTGCAGACCTCCGTGCAAGCTTTAGAACAAGATTTTGGATGTTTTCTTTCCTGGCAGAGTTTCTCTTTGCAAGATATGGTGGGAAAGCTTTTTGCTGAGTGTTGAGCGGCAAGACACGCAGAAGACGCAGATACGCAGCTCTCCGAAGCTAAGTGCCGGTCCACGGCTTCTTTCGGCACAAACCGCTCTCAGGAGCTCCCTGCGCTCGCCACAATGTTGTGCGCAAAGAAGCCGCTTCTTCGCCTCCGGGAGAATCGGCGAGCGGCAGCTTCCCAAAGGCGAAGATGCAAGCTGCAGCACACAGGCACAGTGTGGGCAGCATTCAGACTTAGAGAAACCAGTACTTTACCACTCTCCTACCTTTTCCATTGTTATTATATTGGAAAAGAACGAGTTTTGGACAACTACCTTTCATTCTTGCCAAACTCTTTGCAGACCTCCGTGCAAGCTTTAGAACAAGATTTTGGATGTTTTCTTTCATGGCAGAGTTTGTCTTTGCAAGATAGGGTGGAAAAGCTTTTTGCTGAGTGTTGAGCGGCAAGACACGCAGAAGACGCAGATACGCAGCTCTCCGAAGCTAAGTGCCGGTCCACGGCTTCTTTCGGCAGAAGCCGCTCTTAGGTGCTCACCGCGACCGGCCCAATGCTCTGTGTGCGCCAAGAAGCCGCTTCTTCTCCTCCGGGAGAATCGGCGAGCGGCAGCTTCCCAAAGGCGAAGATGCAAGCTGCACCATGCAGGCACAGTGTGGGCAGCATTCAGACTTAGAGAAACCAGTACTTTACCACTCTCCTGCCTTTTCCATTGTTATTATATTGGAAAAGAACGAGTTTTGGACAACTACCTTTCATTCTTGCAAAACTCTTTGCAGACCTCCGTGCAAGCTTTAGAACAAGATTTTGGATGTTTTCTTTCCTGGCAGAGTTTCTCTTTGCAAGATAGGGTGGAAAAGCTTTTTGCTGAGTGTTGAGCGGCAAGACACGCAGAAGACGCAGATACGCAGCTCTCCGAAGCTAAGTGCCAGTCCCGGGCTTCTTTTGGCACAAACCGCTCTCAGGAGCTCCCTGCGCTCGCCACAATGTTGTGCGCAAAGAAGCTGCTTCTTCGCCTCCGGGAGAATCGGCGAGCGGCAGCTTCCCAAAGGCGAAGATGCAAGCCGCACCATGCAGGCACAGTGTGGGCAGCATTCAGACTTAGAGAAACCTGTACTTTACCACTCTCCTGCCTTTTCCATGGTTATTATATTGGAAAAGAACGAGTTTTGGACAACTACCTTTCATTCTTGCAAAACTCTTTGCAGACCTCCGTGCAAGCTTTAGAACAAGATTTTGGATGTTTTCTTTACTGGCAGAGCTTCTCTTTGCAAGATATGGTGGAAAAGCTTTTTGCTGAGTGTAGAGCGGCAAGACACGCAGAAGACGCAGATACACAGCTCTCCGAAGCTAAGTGCCGGTCCACGGCTTCTTTCGGCACAAACCGCTCTCAGGAGCTCCCTGCGCTCGCCACAATGTTGTGCGCAAAGAAGCCGCTTCTTCGCCTCCGGGAGAATCGGCGAGCGGCAGCTTCCCAAAGGCGAAGATGCAAGCCACACCATGCAGGCACAGTGTGGGCAGCATTCAGACTTAGAGAAACCAGTACTTTACCACTCTCCTGCCTTTTCCATTGTTATTATATTGGAAAAGAACGAGTTTTGGACAACTACCTTTCATTCTTGCCAAACTCTTTGCAGACCTCCGTGCAAGCTTTAGAACAAGATTTTGGATGTTTTCTTTCCTGGCAGAGTTTCTCTTTGCAAGATATGGTGGAAAAGCTTTTTGCTGAGTGCTGAGCGGCAAGACACGCAGAAGACGCAGATACGCAGCTCTCCGAAGCTAAGTGCCGGTCCACGGCTTCTTTCGGCAGAAGCCGCTCTTAGGTGCTCACCGCGACCGGCCCAATGCTCTGTGTGCGCAAAGAAGCCGCTTCTTCGCCTCCGGGAGAATCGGCGAGCGGCAGCTTCCCAAAGGCGAAGATGCAAGCTGCAGCACACATGCACAGTGTGGGCAGCATTCAGACATAGAGAAACCAGTACTTTACCACTCTCCTGCCTTTTCCATGGTTATTCTATTGGAAAAGAACGAGTTTTGGACAACTACCTTTCATTCTTGCAAAACTCTTTGCAGACCTCCGTGCAAGCTTTAGAACAAGATTTTGGATGTTTTCTTTCCTGGCAGAGTTTCTCTTTGCAAGATATGGTGGAAAAGCTTTTTGCTGAGTGTTGAGCGGCAAGACACGCAGAAGACGCAGATACGCAGCTCTCCGAAGCTAAAAGTGCCGGTCCACGGCTTCTTTCGGCAGAAGCCGCTCTTAGGTGCTCACCGCGACCGGCCCAATGCTCTGTGTGCGAAGAAGCCGCTTCTTCTCCTCCGGGAGAATCGGCGAGCGGCAGCTTCCCAAAGGCGAAGATGCAAGCCGCACCACACAGGCACAGTGTGGGCAGCCTTCAGACTTAGAGAAACCAGTACTTTACCACTCTCCTGCCTTTTCCATTGTTATTATATTGGAAAAGAACGAGTTTTGGACAACTACCTTTCATTCTTGCAAAACTCTTTGCAGACCTCCGTGCAAGCTTTAGAACAAGATTTTGGATGTTTTCTTTACTGGCAGAGCTTCTCTTTGCAAGATATGGTGGAAAAGCTTTTTGCTGAGTGTAGAGCGGCAAGACACGCAGAAGACGCAGATACACAGCTCTCCGAAGCTAAGTGCCGGTCCACGGCTTCTTTCGGCACAAACCGCTCTCAGGAGCTCCCTGCGCTCGCCACAATGTTGTGCGCAAAGAAGCCGCTTCTTCGCCTCCGGGAGAATCGGCGAGCGGCAGCTTCCCAAAGGCGAAGATGCAAGCCACACCATGCAGGCACAGTGTGGGCAGCATTCAGACTTAGAGAAACCAGTACTTTACCACTCTCCTGCCTTTTCCATTGTTATTATATTGGAAAAGAACGAGTTTTGGACAACTACCTTTCATTCTTGCCAAACTCTTTGCAGACCTCCGTGCAAGCTTTAGAACAAGATTTTGGATGTTTTCTTTCCTGGCAGAGTTTCTCTTTGCAAGATATGGTGGAAAAGCTTTTTGCTGAGTGCTGAGCGGCAAGACACGCAGAAGACGCAGATACGCAGCTCTCCGAAGCTAAGTGCCGGTCCACGGCTTCTTTCGGCAGAAGCCGCTCTTAGGTGCTCACCGCGACCGGCCCAATGCTCTGTGTGCGCAAAGAAGCCGCTTCTTCGCCTCCGGGAGAATCGGCGAGCGGCAGCTTCCCAAAGGCGAAGATGCAAGCTGCAGCACACATGCACAGTGTGGGCAGCATTCAGACATAGAGAAACCAGTACTTTACCACTCTCCTGCCTTTTCCATGGTTATTCTATTGGAAAAGAACGAGTTTTGGACAACTACCTTTCATTCTTGCAAAACTCTTTGCAGACCTCCGTGCAAGCTTTAGAACAAGATTTTGGATGTTTTCTTTCCTGGCAGAGTTTCTCTTTGCAAGATATGGTGGAAAAGCTTTTTGCTGAGTGTTGAGCGGCAAGACACGCAGAAGACGCAGATACGCAGCTCTCCGAAGCTAAAAGTGCCGGTCCACGGCTTCTTTCGGCAGAAGCCGCTCTTAGGTGCTCACCGCGACCGGCCCAATGCTCTGTGTGCGAAGAAGCCGCTTCTTCTCCTCCGGGAGAATCGGCGAGCGGCAGCTTCCCAAAGGCGAAGATGCAAGCCGCACCACACAGGCACAGTGTGGGCAGCCTTCAGACTTAGAGAAACCAGTACTTTACCACTCTCCTGCCTTTTCCATTGTTATTATATTGGAAAAGAACGAGTTTTGGACAACTACCTTTCATTCTTGCAAAACTCTTTGCAGACCTCCGTGCAAGCTTTAGAACAAGATTTTGGATGTTTTCTTTCCTGGCAGAGTTTCTCTTTGCAAGATATGGTGGAAAAGCTTTTTGCTGAGTGCTGAGCGGCAAGACACGCAGAAGACGCAGATACGCAGCTCTCCGAAGCTAAGTGCCGGTCCACGGCTTCTTTCGGCACAAACCGTTCTCAGGAGCTCCCTGCGCTCGCCACAATGTTGTGCGCAAAGAAGCCGCTTCTTCGCCTCCGGGAGAATCGGCGAGCGGCAGCTTCCCAAAGGCGAAGATGCAAGCTGCAGCACACAGGCACAGTGTGGGCAGCATTCAGACTTAGAGAAACCAGTACTTTACCACTCTCCTGCCTTTTCCATTGTTATTATATTGGAAAAGAACGAGTTTTGGACAACTACCTTTCATTCTTCCAAACTCTTTGCAGACCTCCGTGCAAGCTTTAGAACAAGATTTTGGATGTTTTCTTTCCTGGCAGAGTTCCTCTTTGCAAGATAGGGTGGAAAAGCTTTTTGCTGAGTGTTGAGCGGCAAGACACGCAGAAGACGCAGATACGCAGCTCTCCGAAGCTAAGTGCCGGTCCACGGCTTCTTTCGGCACAAACCGCTCTCAGGAGTTCCCTGCGCTCACCACAATGTTGTGTGCAAAGAAGCCGCTTCTTCGCCTCCGGGAGAATCGGCGAGCGGCAGCTTCCCAAAGGCGAAGATGCAAGCCGCACCTTGCAGGCACAGTGTGGGCAGCATTCAGACTTAGAGAAACCAGTACTTTACCACTCTCCTGCCTTTTCCATTGTTATTCTATTGGAAAAGAACGAGTTTTGGACAACTACCTTTCATTCTTGCCAAACTCTTTGCAGACCTCCGTGCAAGCTTTAGAACAAGATTTTGGATGTTTTCTTTACTGGCAGAGTTTCTCTTTGCAAGATAGGGTGGAAAAGCTTTTTGCTGAGTGTTGAGCGGCAAGACACGCAGAAGACGCAGATACGCAGCTCTCCGAAGCTAAAAGTGCCGGTCCACGGCTTCTTTCGGCAGAAGCCGCTCTTAGGTGCTCACCGAGACCGGCCCAATGCTCTGTGTGTGCAAAGAAGCCGCTTCTTCACCTCCGGGAGAATCGGCGAGCGGCAGCTTCCCAAAGGCGAAGATGCAAGCCACACCATGCAGGCACAGTGTGGGCAGCATTGAGACTTAGAGAAACCAGTACTTTACCACTCTCCTGCCTTTTCCATTGTTATTATATTGGAAAAGAACGAGTTTTGGACAACTACCTTTCATTCTTGCAAAACTCTTTGCAGACCTCCGTGCAAGCTTTAGAACAAGATTTTGGATGTTTTCTTTACTGGCAGAGTTTCTCTTTGCAAGATAGGGTGGAAAAGCTTTTTGCTGAGTGTTGAGCGGCAAGACACGCAGAAGACGCAGATACGCAGCTCTCCGAAGCTAAGTGCCGGTCCACGGCTTCTTTCGGCAGAAGCCGCTCTTAGGTGCTCACCGCGACCGGACCAATGCTCTGTGTGCGCCAAGAAGCCGCTTCTTCTCCTCCGGGAGAATCAGCGAGCGGCAGCTTCCCAAAGGCGAAGATGCAAGCTGCACCATGCAGGCACAGTGTGGGCAGCATTCAGACTTAGAGAAACCAGTACTTTACCACTCTCCTGCCTTTTCCATGGTTATTCTATTGGAAAAGAACGAGTTTTGGACAACTACCTTTCATTCTTGCAAAACTCTTTGCAGACCTCCGTGCAAGCTTTAGAACAAGATTTTGGATGTTTTCTTTACTGGCAGAGTTTGTCTTTGCAAGATAGGGTGGAAAAGCTTTTTCCTGAGTGTTGAGCGGCAAGACACACAGAATACGCAGATACGCAGCTCTCCGAAGCTAAAAGTGCCGGTCCACGGCTTCTTTCGGCAGAAGCCGCTCTTAGGTGCTCACCGCGACCGGCCCAATGCTCTGTGTGCGAAGAAGGCGCTTCTTCTCCTCCGGGAGAATCGGCGAGCGGCAGCTTCCCAAAGGCGAAGATGCAAGCCGCACCATGCAGGCACAGTGTGGGCAGCCTTCAGACTTAGAGAAACCAGTACTTTACCACTCTCCTGCCTTTTCCATTGTTATTATATTGGAAAAGAACGAGTTTTGGACAACTACCTTTCATTCTTGCCAAACTCTTTGCAGACCTCCGTGCAAGCTTTAGAACAAGATTTTGGATGTTTTCTTTCCTGGCAGAGTTTCTCTTTGCAAGATATGGTGGAAAAGCTTTTTGCTGAGTGCTGAGCGGCAAGACACGCAGAAGACGCAGATACGCAGCTCTCCGAAGCTAAGTGCCGGTCCACGGCTTCTTTCGGCACAAACTGCTCTCAGGAGCTCCCTGCGCTCGCCACAATGTTGTACGCAAAGAAGCCGCTTCTTCGCCTCCGGGAGAATCGGCGAGCGGCAGCTTCCCAAAGGCGAAGATGCAAGCCACACCATGCAGGCACAGTGTGGGCAGCATTGAGACTTAGAGAAACCAGTACTTTACCACTCTCCAGCCTTTTCCATTGTTATTATATTGGAAAAGAACGAGTTTTGGACAACTACCTTTCATTCTTGCAAAACTCTTTGCAGACCTCCGTGCAAGCTTTAGAACAAGATTTTGGATGTTTTCTTTACTGGCAGAGTTTCTCTTTGCAAGATAGGGTGGAAAAGCTTTTTGCTGAGTGCTGAGTGGCAAGACACGCAGAAGACGCAGATACACAGCTCTCCGAAGCTAAGTGCCGGTCCACGGCTTCTTTCGGCACAAACCGCTCTCAGGAGCTCCCTGCGCTCGCCACAATGTTGTGCGCAAAGAAGCCGCTTCTTCGCCTCCGGGAGAATCGGCGAGCGGCAGCTTCCCAAAGGCAAAGATGCAAGCCGCACCACACAGGCACAGTGTGGGCAGCATTCAGACTTAGAGAAACCAGTACTTTACCACTCTCCTGCCTTTTCCATTGTTATTATATTGGAAAAGAACGAGTTTTGGACAACTACCTTTCATTCTTGCAAAACTCTTTGCAGACCTCCGTGCAAGCTTTAGAACAAGATTTTTGGATGTTTTCTTTCCTGGCAGAGTTTCTCTTTCGAAGATATGGTGGAAAAGATTTTTGCTGAGTGTTGAGCGGCAAGACACGCAGAAGACGCAGATACGCAGCTCTCCGAAGCTAAGTGCCGGTCCACGGCTTCTTTCGGCAGAAGCCGCTCTTAGGTGCTCACTGCGACCGGCCCAATGCTCTGTGTGCGCAAAGAAGCCGCTTCTTCTCCTCCGGGAGAATCGGCGAGCGGCAGCTTCCCAAAGGCGAAGATGCAAGCTGCACCATGCAGGCACAGTGTGGGCAGCATTCAGACTTAGAGAAACCAGTACTTTACCACTCTCCTGCCTTTTCCATGGTTATTATATTGGAAAAGAACGAGTTTTGGACAACTACCTTTCATTCTTGCCAAACTCTTTGCAGACCTCCGTGCAAGCTTTAGAACAAGATTTTGGATGTTTTCTTTCCTGGCAGAGTTTCTCTTTGCAAGATAGGGTGGAAAAGCTTTTTGCTGAGTGTTGAGCGGCAAGACACGCAGAAGACGCAGATACGCAGCTCTCCGAAGCTAAGTGCCGGTCCCGGGCTTCTTTCGGCACAAACCGCTCTCAGGAGCTCCCTGCGCTCGCCACAATGTTGTGCGCAAAGAAGCCGCTTCTTCGCCTCCGGGAGAATCGGCGAGCGGCAGCTTCCCAAATGCGAAGGTGCAAGCCGCACCACACAGGCACAGTGTGGGCAGCATTCAGACTTAGAGAAACCAGTACTTTACCACTCTCCTGCCTTTTCCATTGTTATTATATTGGAAAAGAACGAGTTTTGGACAACTACCTTTCATTCTTGCCAAACTCTTTGCAGACCTCCGTGCAAGCTTTAGAACAAGATTTTGGATGTTTTCTTTCCTGGCAGAGTTTCTCTTTGCAAGATAGGGTGGAAAAGCTTTTTGCTGAGTGTTGAGCGGCAAGACACGCAGAAGACGCAGATACGCAGCTCTCCGAAGCTAAGTGCCGGTCCACGGCTTCTTTCGGCACAAACCGCTCTCAGGATCTCCCTGCGCTCACCACAATGTTGTGTGCAAAGAAGCCGCTTCTTCACCTCCGGGAGAATCGGCGAGCGGCAGCTTCCCAAAGGCGAAGATGCAAGCCGCACCATGCAGGCACAGTGTGGGCAGCCTTCAGACTTAGAGAAACCAGTACTTTACCACTCTCCTGCCTTTTCCATTGTTATTATATTGGAAAAGAACGAGTTTTGGACAACTACCTTTCATTCTTGCAAAACTCTTTGCAGACCTCCGTGCAAGCTTTCGAACAAGATTTTGGATGTTTTCTTTCCTGGCAGAGTTTCTCTTTGCAAGATAGGGTGGAAAAGCTTTTTGCTGAGTGTTGAGCGGCAAGACACGCAGAAGACGCAGATACGCAGCTCTCCGAAGCTAAGTGCCGGTCCACGGCTTCTTTCAGCACAAACTGCTCTCAGGAGCTCCCTGCGCTCGCCACAGTCTTGTGCGCATATAAGCCGCTTCTTCGCCTCCGGGAGAATCGGCGAGCGGCAGCTTCCCAAAGGCGAAGATGCAAGCCGCACCACACAGGCACAGTGTGGGCAGCATTCAGACTTAGAGAAACCAGTACTTTACCACTCTCCTGCCTTTTCCATTGTTATTATATTGGAAAAGAACGAGTTTTGGACAACTAACTTTCATTCTTGCCAAACTCTTTGCAGACCTCCGTGCAAGGTTTAGAACAAAATTTTGGATGTTTTCTTTCCTGGCAGAGTTTATCTTTGCAAGATATGGTGGAAAAACTTTTTGCTGAGTGTTGAGCGGCAAGACACGCAGAAGACGCAGATACGCAGCTCTCCGAAGCTAAGTGCCGGTCCACGGCTTCTTTCGGCAGAAGCCGCTCTTAGGTGCTCACTGCGACCGGCCCAATGCTCTGTGTGCGCAAAGAAGCCGCTTCTTCTCCTCCAGGAGAATCGGCGAGCGGCAGCTTCCCAAAGGCGAAGATGCAAGCCGCACCTTGCAGGCACAGTGTGGGCAGCATTCAGACTTAGAGAAACCAGTACTTTACCTCTCTCCTGCCTTTTCCATGGTTATTATATTGGAAAAGAACGAGTTTTGGACAACTACCTTTCATTCTTCCAAACTCTTTGGAGACCTCCGTGCAAGCTTTAGAACAAGATTTTGGATGTTTTCTTTCATGGCAGAGTTTGTCTTTACAAGATAGGGTGGAAAAGCTTTTTGCTGAGTGTTGAGCGGCAAAACACGCAGAAGACGCAGATACGCAGCTCTCCGAAGTTAAAAGTGCCGGTCCACGGCTTCTTTCGGCAGAAGCCGCTCTTAGGTGCTCACCGCGACCGGCCCAATGCTCTGTGTGCGAAGAAGCCGCTTCTTCTCCTCCGGGAGAATCGGCGAGCGGCAGCTTCCCAAAGGCGAAGATGCAAGCCGCACCACACAGGCACAGTGTGGGCAGCATTCAGACTTAGAGAAACCAGTACTTTACCACTCTCCTGCCTTTTCCATTGTTATTATATTGGAAAAGAACGAGTTTTGGACAACTACCTTTCATTCTTGCAAAACTCTTTGCAGACCTCCGTGCAAGCTTTAGAACAAGATTTTGGATGTTTTCTTTCCTGGCAGAGTTTCTCTTTGCAAGATATGGTGGGAAAGCTTTTTGCTGAGTGTTGAGCGGCAAGACACGCAGAAGACGCAGATACGCAGCTCTCCGAAGCTAAGTGCCGGTCCACGGCTTCTTTCGGCACAAACCGCTCTCAGGAGCTCCCTGCGCTCGCCACAATGTTGTGCGCAAAGAAGCCGCTTCTTCGCCCCCGGGAGAATCGGCGAGCGGCAGCTTCCCAAAGGCGAAGATGCAAGCTGCAGCACACAGGCACAGTGTGGGCAGCATTCAGACTTAGAGAAACCAGTACTTTACCACTCTCCTACCTTTTCCATTGTTATTATATTGGAAAAGAACGAGTTTTGGACAACTACCTTTCATTCTTGCCAAACTCTTTGCAGACCTCCGTGCAAGCTTTAGAACAAGATTTTGGATGTTTTCTTTCATGGCAGAGTTTGTCTTTGCAAGATAGGGTGGAAAAGCTTTTTGCTGAGTGTTGAGCGGCAAGACACGCAGAAGACGCAGATACGCAGCTCTCCGAAGCTAAGTGCCGGTCCACGGCTTCTTTCGGCAGAAGCCGCTCTTAGGTGCTCACCGCGACCGGCCCAATGCTCTGTGTGCGCCAAGAAGCCGCTTCTTCTCCTCCGGGAGAATCGGCGAGCGGCAGCTTCCCAAAGGCGAAGATGCAAGCTGCACCATGCAGGCACAGTGTGGGCAGCATTCAGACTTAGAGAAACCAGTACTTTACCACTCTCCTGCCTTTTCCATTGTTATTATATTGGAAAAGAACGAGTTTTGGACAACTACCTTTCATTCTTGCAAAACTCTTTGCAGACCTCCGTGCAAGCTTTAGAACAAGATTTTGGATGTTTTCTTTCCTGGCAGAGTTTCTCTTTGCAAGATAGGGTGGAAAAGCTTTTTGCTGAGTGTTGAGCGGCAAGACACGCAGAAGACGCAGATACGCAGCTCTCCGAAGCTAAGTGCCAGTCCCGGGCTTCTTTTGGCACAAACCGCTCTCAGGAGCTCCCTGCGCTCGCCACAATGTTGTGCGCAAAGAAGCTGCTTCTTCGCCTCCGGGAGAATCGGCGAGCGGCAGCTTCCCAAAGGCGAAGATGCAAGCCGCACCATGCAGGCACAGTGTGGGCAGCATTCAGACTTAGAGAAACCTGTACTTTACCACTCTCCTGCCTTTTCCATTGTTATTATATTGGAAAAGAACGAGTTTTGGACAACTACCTTTCATTCTTGCAAAACTCTTTGCAGACCTCCGTGCAAGCTTTAGAACAAGATTTTGGATGTTTTCTTTACTGGCAGAGTTTCTCTTTGCAAGATATGGTGGAAAAGCTTTTTGCTGAGTGTAGAGCGGCAAGACACGCAGAAGACGCAGATACACAGCTCTCCGAAGCTAAGTGCCGGTCCACGGCTTCTTTCGGCACAAACCGCTCTCAGGAGCTCCCTGCGCTCGCCACAATGTTGTGCGCAAAGAAGCCGCTTCTTCGCCTCCGGGAGAATCGGCGAGCGGCAGCTTCCCAAAGGCGAAGATGCAAGCCACACCATGCAGGCACAGTGTGGGCAGCATTCAGACTTAGAGAAACCAGTACTTTACCACTCTCCTGCCTTTTCCATTGTTATTATATTGGAAAAGAACGAGTTTTGGACAACTACCTTTCATTCTTGCCAAACTCTTTGCAGACCTCCGTGCAAGCTTTAGAACAAGATTTTGGATGTTTTCTTTCCTGGCAGAGTTTCTCTTTGCAAGATATGGTGGAAACGCTTTTTGCTGAGTGCTGAGCGGCAAGACACGCAGAAGACGCAGATACGCAGCTCTCCGAAGCTAAGTGCCGGTCCACGGCTTCTTTCGGCAGAAGCCGCTCTTAGGTGCTCACCGCGACCGGCCCAATGCTCTGTGTGCGCAAAGAAGCCGCTTCTTCGCCTCCGGGAGAATCGGCGAGCGGCAGCTTCCCAAAGGCGAAGATGCAAGCTGCAGCACACAGGCACAGTGTGGGCAGCATTCAGACATAGAGAAACCAGTACTTTACCACTCTCCTGCCTTTTCCATGGTTATTCTATTGGAAAAGAACGAGTTTTGGACAACTACCTTTCATTCTTGCAAAACTCTTTGCAGACCTCCGTGCAAGCTTTAGAACAAGATTTTGGATGTTTTCTTTCCTGGCAGAGTTTCTCTTTGCAAGATATGGTGGAAAAGCTTTTTGCTGAGTGTTGAGCGGCAAGACACGCAGAAGACGCAGATACGCAGCTCTCCGAAGCTAAGTGCCGGTCCACGGCTTCTTTCGGCAGAAGCCGCTCTTAGGTGCTCACTGCGACCGGCCCAATGCTCTGTGTGCGCAAAGAAGCCGCTTCTTCTCCTCCGGGAGAATCGGCGAGCGGCAGCTTCCCAAAGGCGAAGATGCAAGCTGCACCATGCAGGCACAGTGTGGGCAGCATTCAGACTTAGAGAAACCAGTACTTTACCACTCTTCTGCCTTTTCCATTGTTATTATATTGGAAAAGAACGAGTTTTGGACAACTACCTTTCATTCTTGCAAAACTCTTTGCAGACCTCCGTGCAAGCTTTAGAACAAGATTTTGGATGTTTTCTTTCCTGGCAGAGTTTGTCTTTGCAAGATAGGGTGGAAAAGCTTTTTGCTGAGTGTTGAGCGGCAAGACACGCAGAAGACGCAGATACGCAGCTCTCCGAAGCTAAAAGTGCCGGTCCACGGCTTCTTTCGGCAGAAGCCGCTCTTAGGTGCTCACCGCGACCGGCCCAATGCTCTGTGTGCGAAGAAGCCGCTTCTTCTCCTCCGGGAGAATCGGCGAGCGGCAGCTTCCCAAAGGCGAAGATGCAAGCCGCACCACACAGGCACAGTGTGGGCAGCCTTCAGACTTAGAGAAACCAGTACTTTACCACTCTCCTGCCTTTTCCATTGTTATTATATTGGAAAAGAACGAGTTTTGGACAACTACCTTTCATTCTTGCAAAACTCTTTGCAGACCTCCGTGCAAGCTTTAGAACAAGATTTTGGATGTTTTCTTTCCTGGCAGAGTTTCTCTTTGCAAGATATGGTGGAAAAGCTTTTTGCTGAGTGCTGAGCGGCAAGACACGCAGAAGACGCAGATACGCAGCTCTCCGAAGCTAAGTGCCGGTCCACGGCTTCTTTCGGCACAAACCGTTCTCAGGAGCTCCCTGCGCTCGCCACAATGTTGTGCGCAAAGAAGCCGCTTCTTCGCCTCCGGGAGAATCGGCGAGCGGCAGCTTCCCAAAGGCGAAGATGCAAGCTGCACCATGCAGGCACAGTGTGGGCAGCATTCAGACTTAGAGAAACCAGTACTTTACCACTCTCCTGCCTTTTCCATTGTTATTATATTGGAAAAGAACGAGTTTTGGACAACTACCTTTCATTCTTGCCAAACTCTTTGCAGACCTCCGTGCAAGGTTTAGAAAAAAATTTTGGATGTTTTCTTTCCTGGCAGAGTTTATCTTTGCAAGATATGGTGGAAAAACTTTTTGCTGAGTGTTGAGCGGCAAGACACGCAGAAGACGCAGATACGCAGCTCTCCGAAGCTAAGTGCCGGTCCACGGCTTCTTTCGGCAGAAGCCGCTCTTAGGTGCTCACTGCGACCGGCCCAATGCTCTGTGTGCGCAAAGAAGCCGCTTCTTCTCCTCCAGGAGAATCGGCGAGCGGCAGCTTCCCAAAGGCGAAGATGCAAGCCGCACCTTGCAGGCACAGTGTGGGCAGCATTCAGACTTAGAGAAACCAGTACTTTACCTCTCTCCTGCCTTTTCCATGGTTATTATATTGGAAAAGAACGAGTTTTGGACAACTACCTTTCATTCTTCCAAACTCTTTGGAGACCTCCGTGCAAGCTTTAGAACAAGATTTTGGATGTTTTCTTTCATGGCAGAGTTTGTCTTTACAAGATAGGGTGGAAAAGCTTTTTGCTGAGTGTTGAGCGGCAAAACACGCAGAAGACGCAGATACGCAGCTCTCCGAAGTTAAAAGTGCCGGTCCACGGCTTCTTTCGGCAGAAGCCGCTCTTAGGTGCTCACCGCGACCGGCCCAATGCTCTGTGTGCGAAGAAGCCGCTTCTTCTCCTCCGGGAGAATCGGCGAGCGGCAGCTTCCCAAAGGCGAAGATGCAAGCCGCACCACACAGGCACAGTGCGGGCAGCATTCAGACTTAGAGAAAACAGTACTTTACCACTCTCCTGCCTTTTCCATTGTTATTATATTGGAAAAGAACGAGTTTTGGACAACTACCTTTCATTCTTGCAAAACTCTTTGCAGACCTCCGTGCAAGCTTTAGAACAAGATTTTGGATGTTTTCTTTCCTGGCAGAGTTTCTCTTTGCAAGATATGGTGGGAAAGCTTTTTGCTGAGTGTTGAGCGGCAAGACACGCAGAAGACGGAGATACGCAGCTCTCCGAAGCTAAGTGCCGGTCCACGGCTTCTTTCGGCACAAACCGCTCTCAGGAGCTCCCTGCGCTCGCCACAATGTTGTGCGCAAAGAAGCCGCTTCTTCGCCTGCGGGAGAATCGGCGAGCGGCAGCTTCCCAAAGGCGAAGATGCAAGCTGCAGCACACAGGCACAGTGTGGGCAGCATTCAGACTTAGAGAAACCAGTACTTTACCACTCTCCTACCTTTTCCATTGTTATTCTATTGGAAAAGAACGAGTTTTGGACAACTACCTTTCATTCTTGCCAAACTCTTTGCAGACCTCCGTGCAAGGTTTAGAACAAAATTTTGGATGTTTTCTTTCCTGGCAGAGTTTATCTTTGCAAGATATGGTGGAAAAACTTTTTGCTGAGTGTTGAGCGGCAAGACACGCAGAAGACGCAGATACGCAGCTCTCCGAAGCTAAGTGCCGGTCCACGGCTTCTTTCGGCAGAAGCCGCTCTTAGGTGCTCACTGCGACCGGCCCAATGCTCTGTGTGCGCAAAGAAGCCGCTTCTTCTCCTCCAGGAGAATCGGCGAGCGGCAGCTTCCCAAAGGCGAAGATGCAAGCCGCACCTTGCAGGCACAGTGTGGGCAGCATTCAGACTTAGAGAAACCAGTACTTTACCTCTCTCCTGCCTTTTCCATGGTTATTATATTGGAAAAGAACGAGTTTTGGACAACTACCTTTCATTCTTGCCAAACTCTTTGCAGACCTCCGTGCAAGGTTTAGAAAAAAATTTTGGATGTTTTCTTTCCTGGCAGAGTTTATCTTTGCAAGATATGGTGGAAAAACTTTTTGCTGAGTGTTGAGCGGCAAGACACGCAGAAGACGCAGATACGCAGCTCTCCGAAGCTAAGTGCCGGTCCACGGCTTCTTTCGGCAGAAGCCGCTCTTAGGTGCTCACTGCGACCGGCCCAATGCTCTGTGTGCGCAAAGAAGCCGCTTCTTCTCCTCCAGGAGAATCGGCGAGCGGCAGCTTCCCAAAGGCGAAGATGCAAGCCGCACCTTGCAGGCACAGTGTGGGCAGCATTCAGACTTAGAGAAACCAGTACTTTACCTCTCTCCTGCCTTTTCCATGGTTATTATATTGGAAAAGAACGAGTTTTGGACAACTACCTTTCATTCTTCCAAACTCTTTGGAGACCTCCGTGCAAGCTTTAGAACAAGATTTTGGATGTTTTCTTTCATGGCAGAGTTTGTCTTTACAAGATAGGGTGGAAAAGCTTTTTGCTGAGTGTTGAGCGGCAAAACACGCAGAAGACGCAGATACGCAGCTCTCCGAAGTTAAAAGTGCCGGTCCACGGCTTCTTTCGGCAGAAGCCGCTCTTAGGTGCTCACCGCGACCGGCCCAATGCTCTGTGTGCGAAGAAGCCGCTTCTTCTCCTCCGGGAGAATCGGCGAGCGGCAGCTTCCCAAAGGCGAAGATGCAAGCCGCACCACACAGGCACAGTGCGGGCAGCATTCAGACTTAGAGAAAACAGTACTTTACCACTCTCCTGCCTTTTCCATTGTTATTATATTGGAAAAGAACGAGTTTTGGACAACTACCTTTCATTCTTGCAAAACTCTTTGCAGACCTCCGTGCAAGCTTTAGAACAAGATTTTGGATGTTTTCTTTCCTGGCAGAGTTTCTCTTTGCAAGATATGGTGGGAAAGCTTTTTGCTGAGTGTTGAGCGGCAAGACACGCAGAAGACGGAGATACGCAGCTCTCCGAAGCTAAGTGCCGGTCCACGGCTTCTTTCGGCACAAACCGCTCTCAGGAGCTCCCTGCGCTCGCCACAATGTTGTGCGCAAAGAAGCCGCTTCTTCGCCTGCGGGAGAATCGGCGAGCGGCAGCTTCCCAAAGGCGAAGATGCAAGCTGCAGCACACAGGCACAGTGTGGGCAGCATTCAGACTTAGAGAAACCAGTACTTTACCACTCTCCTACCTTTTCCATTGTTATTCTATTGGAAAAGAACGAGTTTTGGACAACTACCTTTCATTCTTGCCAAACTCTTTGCAGACCTCCGTGCAAGGTTTAGAACAAAATTTTGGATGTTTTCTTTCCTGGCAGAGTTTATCTTTGCAAGATATGGTGGAAAAACTTTTTGCTGAGTGTTGAGCGGCAAGACACGCAGAAGACGCAGATACGCAGCTCTCCGAAGCTAAGTGCCGGTCCACGGCTTCTTTCGGCAGAAGCCGCTCTTAGGTGCTCACTGCGACCGGCCCAATGCTCTGTGTGCGCAAAGAAGCCGCTTCTTCTCCTCCAGGAGAATCGGCGAGCGGCAGCTTCCCAAAGGCGAAGATGCAAGCCGCACCTTGCAGGCACAGTGTGGGCAGCATTCAGACTTAGAGAAACCAGTACTTTACCTCTCTCCTGCCTTTTCCATGGTTATTATATTGGAAAAGAACGAGTTTTGGACAACTACCTTTCATTCTTCCAAACTCTTTGGAGACCTCCGTGCAAGCTTTAGAACAAGATTTTGGATGTTTTCTTTCATGGCAGAGTTTGTCTTTACAAGATAGGGTGGAAAAGCTTTTTGCTGAGTGTTGAGCGGCAAAACACGCAGAAGACGCAGATACGCAGCTCTCCGAAGTTAAAAGTGCCGGTCCACGGCTTCTTTCGGCAGAAGCCGCTCTTAGGTGCTCACCGCGACCGGCCCAATGCTCTGTGTGCGAAGAAGCCGCTTCTTCTCCTCCGGGAGAATCGGCGAGCGGCAGCTTCCCAAAGGCGAAGATGCAAGCCGCACCACACAGGCACAGTGCGGGCAGCATTCAGACTTAGAGAAAACAGTACTTTACCACTCTCCTGCCTTTTCCATTGTTATTATATTGGAAAAGAACGAGTTTTGGACAACTACCTTTCATTCTTGCAAAACTCTTTGCAGACCTCCGTGCAAGCTTTAGAACAAGATTTTGGATGTTTTCTTTCCTGGCAGAGTTTCTCTTTGCAAGATATGGTGGGAAAGCTTTTTGCTGAGTGTTGAGCGGCAAGACACGCAGAAGACGCAGATACGCAGCTCTCCGAAGCTAAGTGCCGGTCCACGGCTTCTTTCGGCACAAACCGCTCTCAGGAGCTCCCTGCGCTCGCCACAATGTTGTGCGCAAAGAAGCCGCTTCTTCGCCTCCGGGAGAATCGGCGAGCGGCAGCTTCCCAAAGGCGAAGATGCAAGCTGCAGCACACAGGCACAGTGTGGGCAGCATTCAGACTTAGAGAAACCAGTACTTTACCACTCTCCTACCTTTTCCATTGTTATTATATTGGAAAAGAACGAGTTTTGGACAACTACCTTTCATTCTTGCAAAACTCTTTGCAGACCTCCGTGCAAGCTTTAGAACAAGATTTTGGATGTTTTCTTTCATGGCAGAGTTTGTCTTTGCAAGATAGGGTGGAAAAGCTTTTTGCTGAGTGTTGAGCGGCAAGACACGCAGAAGACGCAGATACGCAGCTCTCCGAAGCTAAGTGCCGGTCCACGGCTTCTTTCGGCAGAAGCCGCTCTTAGGTGCTCACCGCGACCGGCCCAATGCTCTGTGTGCGCCAAGAAGCCGCTTCTTCTCCTCCGGGAGAATCGGCGAGCGGCAGCTTCCCAAAGGTGAAGATGCAAGCTGCACCATGCAGGCACAGTGTGGGCAGCATTCAGACTTAGAGAAACCAGTACTTTACCACTCTCCTGCCTTTTCCATTGTTATTATATTGGAAAAGAACGAGTTTTGGACAACTACCTTTCATTCTTGCAAAACTCTTTGCAGACCTCCGTGCAAGCTTTAGAACAAGATTTTGGATGTTTTCTTTCCTGGCAGAGTTTCTCTTTGCAAGATAGGGTGGAAAAGCTTTTTGCTGAGTGTTGAGCGGCAAGACACGCAGAAGACGCAGATACGCAGCTCTCCGAAGCTAAGTGCCAGTCCCGGGCTTCTTTCGGCACAAACCGCTCTCAGGAGCTCCCTGCGCTCGCCACAATGTTGTGCGCAAAGAAGCTGCTTCTTCGCCTCCGGGAGAATCGGCGAGCGGCAGCTTCCCAAAGGCGAAGATGCAAGCCGCACCATGCAGGCACAGTGTGGGCAGCATTCAGACTTAGAGAAACCTGTACTTTACCACTCTCCTGCCTTTTCCATTGTTATTATATTGGAAAAGAACGAGTTTTGGACAACTACCTTTCATTCTTGCAAAACTCTTTGCAGACCTCCGTGCAAGCTTTAGAACAAGATTTTGGATGTTTTCTTTACTGGCAGAGTTTCTCTTTGCAAGATATGGTGGAAAAGCTTTTTGCTGAGTGTAGAGCGGCAAGACACGCAGAAGACGCAGATACACAGCTCTCCGAAGCTAAGTGCCGGTCCACGGCTTCTTTCGGCACAAACCGCTCTCAGGAGCTCCCTGCGCTCGGCACATTGTTGTGCGCAAAGAAGCCGCTTCTTCGCCTCCGCGAGAATCGGCGAGCGGCAGCTTCCCAAAGGCGAAGATGCAAGCTGCACCATGCAGGCACAGTGTGGGCAGCATTCAGACTTAGAGAAACCAGTACTTTACCACTCTTCTGCCTTTTCCATTGTTATTATATTGGAAAAGAACGAGTTTTGGACAACTACCTTTCATTCTTGCAAAACTCTTTGCAGACCTCCGTGCAAGCTTTAGAACAAGATTTTGGATGTTTTCTTTCCTGGCAGAGTTTGTCTTTGCAAGATAGGGTGGAAAAGCTTTTTGCTGAGTGTTGAGCGGCAAGACACGCAGAAGACGCAGATACGCAGCTCTCCGAAGCTAAAAGTGCCGGTCCACGGCTTCTTTCGGCAGAAGCCGCTCTTAGGTGCTCACCGCGACCGGCCCAATGCTCTGTGTGCGAAGAAGCCGCTTCTTCTCCTCCGGGAGAATCGGCGAGCGGCAGCTTCCCAAAGGCGAAGATGCAAGCCGCACCACACAGGCACAGTGTGGGCAGCCTTCAGACTTAGAGAAACCAGTACTTTACCACTCTCCTGCCTTTTCCATTGTTATTATATTGGAAAAGAACGAGTTTTGGACAACTACCTTTCATTCTTGCAAAACTCTTTGCAGACCTCCGTGCAAGCTTTAGAACAAGATTTTGGATGTTTTCTTTCCTGGCAGAGTTTCTCTTTGCAAGATATGGTGGAAAAGCTTTTTGCTGAGTGCTGAGCGGCAAGACACGCAGAAGACGCAGATACGCAGCTCTCCGAAGCTAAGTGCCGGTCCACGGCTTCTTTCGGCACAAACCGTTCTCAGGAGCTCCCTGCGCTCGCCACAATGTTGTGCACAAAGAAGCCGCTTCTTCGCCTCCGGGAGAATCGGCGAGCGGCAGCTTCCCAAAGGCGAAGATGCAAGCTGCACCATGCAGGCACAGTGTGGGCAGCATTCAGACTTAGAGAAACCAGTACTTTACCACTCTCCTGCCTTTTCCATTGTTATTATATTGGAAAAGAACGAGTTTTGGACAACTACCTTTCATTCTTGCAAAACTCTTTGCAGACCTCCGTGCAAGGTTTAGAACAAAATTTTGGATGTTTTCTTTCCTGGCAGAGTTTATCTTTGCAAGATATGGTGGAAAAACTTTTTGCTGAGTGTTGAGCGGCAAGACACGCAGAAGACGCAGATACGCAGCTCTCCGAAGCTAAGTGCCGGTCCACGGCTTCTTTCGGCAGAAGCCGCTCTTAGGTGCTCACTGCGACCGGCCCAATGCTCTGTGTGCGCAAAGAAGCCGCTTCTTCTCCTCCAGGAGAATCGGCGAGCGGCAGCTTCCCAAAGGCGAAGATGCAAGCCGCACCTTGCAGGCACAGTGTGGGCAGCATTCAGACTTAGAGAAACCAGTACTTTACCTCTCTCCTGCCTTTTCCATGGTTATTATATTGGAAAAGAACGAGTTTTGGACAACTACCTTTCATTCTTCCAAACTCTTTGGAGACCTCCGTGCAAGCTTTAGAACAAGATTTTGGATGTTTTCTTTCATGGCAGAGTTTGTCTTTACAAGATAGGGTGGAAAAGCTTTTTGCTGAGTGTTGAGCGGCAAAACACGCAGAAGACGCAGATACGCAGCTCTCCGAAGTTAAAAGTGCCGGTCCACGGCTTCTTTCGGCAGAAGCCGCTCTTAGGTGCTCACCGCGACCGGCCCAATGCTCTGTGTGCGAAGAAGCCGCTTCTTCTCCTCCGGGAGAATCGGCGAGCGGCAGCTTCCCAAAGGCGAAGATGCAAGCCGCACCACACAGGCACAGTGTGGGCAGCATTCAGACTTAGAGAAACCAGTACTTTACCACTCTCCTGCCTTTTCCATTGTTATTATATTGGAAAAGAACGAGTTTTGGACAACTACCTTTCATTCTTGCAAAACTCTTTGCAGACCTCCGTGCAAGCTTTAGAACAAGATTTTGGATGTTTTCTTTCCTGGCAGAGTTTCTCTTTGCAAGATATGGTGGGAAAGCTTTTTGCTGAGTGTTGAGCGGCAAGACACGCAGAAGACGCAGATACGCAGCTCTCCGAAGCTAAGTGCCGGTCCACGGCTTCTTTCGGCACAAACCGCTCTCAGGAGCTCCCTGCGCTCGCCACAATGTTGTGCGCAAAGAAGCCGCTTCTTCGCCTCCGGGAGAATCGGCGAGCGGCAGCTTCCCAAAGGCGAAGATGCAAGCTGCAGCACACAGGCACAGTGTGGGCAGCATTCAGACTTAGAGAAACCAGTACTTTACCACTCTCCTACCTTTTCCATTGTTATTATATTGGAAAAGAACGAGTTTTGGACAACTACCTTTCATTCTTGCAAAACTCTTTGCAGACCTCCGTGCAAGCTTTAGAACAAGATTTTGGATGTTTTCTTTCATGGCAGAGTTTGTCTTTGCAAGATAGGGTGGAAAAGCTTTTTGCTGAGTGTTGAGCGGCAAGACACGCAGAAGACGCAGATACGCAGCTCTCCGAAGCTAAGTGCCGGTCCACGGCTTCTTTCGGCAGAAGCCGCTCTTAGGTGCTCACCGCGACCGGCCCAATGCTCTGTGTGCGCCAAGAAGCCGCTTCTTCTCCTCCGGGAGAATCGGCGAGCGGCAGCTTCCCAAAGGTGAAGATGCAAGCTGCACCATGCAGGCACAGTGTGGGCAGCATTCAGACTTAGAGAAACCAGTACTTTACCACTCTCCTGCCTTTTCCATTGTTATTATATTGGAAAAGAACGAGTTTTGGACAACTACCTTTCATTCTTGCAAAACTCTTTGCAGACCTCCGTGCAAGCTTTAGAACAAGATTTTGGATGTTTTCTTTCCTGGCAGAGTTTCTCTTTGCAAGATAGGGTGGAAAAGCTTTTTGCTGAGTGTTGAGCGGCAAGACACGCAGAAGACGCAGATACGCAGCTCTCCGAAGCTAAGTGCCAGTCCCGGGCTTCTTTTGGCACAAACCGCTCTCAGGAGCTCCCTGCGCTCGGCACATTGTTGTGCGCAAAGAAGCCGCTTCTTCGCCTCCGGGAGAATCGGCGAGCGGCAGCTTCCCAAAGGCGAAGATGCAAGCCACACCTTGCAGGCACAGTGTGGGCAGCATTCAGACTTAGAGAAACCAGTACTTTACCACTCTCCTGCCTTTTCCATTGTTATTATATTGGAAAAGAACGAGTTTTGGACAACTACCTTTCATTCTTGCCAAACTCTTTGCAGACCTCCGTGCAAGCTTTAGAACAAGATTTTGGATGTTTTCTTTCCTGGCAGAGTTTCTCTTTGCAAGATATGGTGGAAAAGCTTTTTGCTGAGTGCTGAGCGGCAAGACACGCAGAAGACGCAGATACGCAGCTCTCCGAAGCTAAGTGCCGGTCCACGGCTTCTTTCGGCACAAACCACTCTCAGGAGCTCCCTGCGCTCGCCACAATGTTGTGCGCAAAGAAGCCGCTTCTTCGCCTCCGGGAGAATCGGCGAGCGGCAGCTTCCCAACGGCGAAGATGCAAGCCGCACCATGCAGGCACAGTGTGGGCAGCATTCAGACTTAGAGAAACCAGTACTTTACCACTCTCCTGCCTTTTCCATTGTTATTCTATTGGAAAAGAACGAGTTTTGGACAACTACCTTTCAATCTTGCAAAACTCTTTGCAGACCTCCGTGCAAGCTTTAGAACAAGATTTTGGATGTTTTCTTTACTGGCAGAGTTTCTCTTTGCAAGATATGGTGGAAAAGCTTTTTGCTGAGTGTTGAGCGGCAAGACACGCAGAAGACGCAGATACGCAGCTCTCCAAAGCTAAGTGCCGGTCCACGGCTTCTTTCGGCAGAAGCCACTCTTAGGTGCTCACCGCGACCGGCCCCATGCTCTGTGTGCGCAAAGAAGCCGCTTCTTCGCCTCCGGGAGAATCGGCGAGCGGCAGCTTCCCAAAGGCGAAGATGCAAGCTGCAGCACACAGGCACAGTGTGGGCAGCATTCAGACTTAGAGAAACCAGTACTTTACCACTCTCCTACCTTTTCCATTGTTATTATATTGGAAAAGAACGAGTTTTGGACA
The DNA here is from genome assembly GCF_037042795.1 of Molothrus aeneus. Classification (NCBI taxonomy): domain Eukaryota; kingdom Metazoa; phylum Chordata; class Aves; order Passeriformes; family Icteridae; genus Molothrus; species Molothrus aeneus. Next base: position 260,039 of record NW_027098789.1, read on the forward strand.
ACTACCTTTCATTCTTGCAAAACTCTTTGCAGACCTCCGTGCAAGCTTTAGAACAAGATTTTGGATGTTTTCTTTCATGGCAGAGTTTGTCTTTGCAAGATAGGGTGGAAAAGCTTTTTGCTGAGTGTTGAGCGGCAAGACACGCAGAAGACGCAGATACGCAGCTCTCCGAAGCTAAGTGCCGGTCCACGGCTTCTTTCGGCAGACGCCGCTCTTAGGTGCTCACCGCGACCGGCCCAATGCTCTGTGTGCGCAAAGAAGCCGCTTCTTCTCCTCCGGGAGAATCGGCGAGCGGCAGCTTCCCAAAGGCGAAGATGCAAGCTGCACCATGCAGGCACAGTGTGGGCAGCATTCAGACTTAGAGAAACTAGTACTTTACCACTCTCCTGCCTTTTCCATTGTTATTATATTGGAAAAGAACGAGTTTTGGACAACTACCTTTCATTCTTGCCAAACTCTTTGCAGACCTCCGTGCAAGCTTTAGAACAAGATTTTGGATGTTTTCTTTACTGGCAGAGTTTCTCTTTGCAAGATAGGGTGGAAAAGCTTTTTGCTGAGTGTTGAGCGGCAAGACACGCAGAAGACGCAGATACGCAGCTCTCCGAAGCTAAGTGCCGGTCCACGGCTTCTTTCGGCACAAACCGCTCTCAGGAGCTCCCTGCGCTCGCCACAATGTTGTGCGCAAAGAAGCCGCTTCTTCGCCTCCGGGAGAATCGGCGAGCGGCAGCTTCCCAAAGGCGAAGATGCAAGCTGCACCTTGCAGGCACAGTGTGGGCAGCATTCAGACTTAGAGAAACCAGTACTTTACCAATCTCCTGCCTTTTCCATTGTTATTATATTGGAAAAGAACGAGTTTTGGACAACTACCTTTCATTCTTGCAAAACTCTTTGCAGACCTCCGTGCAAGCTTTAGAACAAGATTTTGGATGTTTTCTTTCCTGGCAGAGTTTCTCTTTGCAAGATAGGGTGGAAAAGCTTTTTGCTGAGTGTTGAGCGGCAAGACACGCAGAAGACGCAGATACGCAGCTCTCCGAAGCTAAGTGCCGGTCCACGGCTTCTTTCGGCAGAAGCCGCTCTTAGGTGCTCACCGCGACCGGCCCAATGCTCTGTGTGCGCAAAGAAGCCGCTTCTTCGCCTCCGGGAGAATCGGCGAGCGGCAGCTTCCCAAAGGCGAAGATGCAAGCTGCAGCACACAGGCACAGTGTGGGCAGCATTCAGACTTAGAGAAAACAGTACTTTACCACTCTCCTGCCTTTTCCATGGTTATTCTATTGGAAAAGAACGAGTTTTGGACAACTACCTTTCATTCTTGCAAAACTCTTTGCAGACCTCCGTGCAAGCTTTAGAACAAGATTTTGGATGTTTTCTTTCCTGGCAGAGTTTATCTTTGCAAGATATGGTGGAAAAACTTTTTGCTGAGTGTTGAGCGGCAAGACACGCAGAAGACGCAGATACGCAGCTCTCCGAAGCTAAAAGTGCCGGTCCACGGCTTCTTTCGGCAGAAGCCGCTCTTAGGTGCTCACCGCGACCGGCCCAATGCTCTGTGTGCGAAGAAGCCGCTTCTTCTCCTCCGGGAGAATCGGCGAGCGGCAGCTTCCCAAAGGCGAAGATGCAAGCCGCACCATGCAGGCACAGTGTGGGCAGCATTCAGACTTAGAGAAACCAGTACTTTACCACTCTCCTGCCTTTTCCATTGTTATTATATTGGAAAAGAACGAGTTTTGGACAACTACCTTTCATTCTTGCCAAACTCTTTGCAGACCTCCGTGCAAGCTTTAGAACAAGATTTCGGATGTTTTCTTTACTGGCAGAGTTTCTCTTTGCAAGATAGGGTGGAAAAGCTTTTTGCTGAGTGTTGAGCGGCAAGACACGCAGAAGACGCAGATACGCAGCTCTCCGAAGCTAAAAGTGCCGGTCCACGGCTTCTTTCGGCAGAAGCCGCTCTTAGGTGCTCACCGCGACCGGCCCAATGCTCTGTGTGCGAAGAAGCCGCTTCTTCGCCTCCGGGAGAATCGGCGAGCGGCAGCTTCCCAAAGGCGAAGATGCAAGCCGCACCATGCAGGCACAGTGTGGGCAGCATTCAGACTTAGAGAAACCAGTACTTTACCACTCTCCTGCCTTTTCCATGGTTATTATATTGGAAAAGAACGAGTTTTGGACAACTACCTTTCATTCTTGCAAAACTCTTTGCAGACCTCCGTGCAAGCTTTAGAACAAGATTTTGGATGTTTTCTTTCCTGGCAGAGTTTCTCTTTGCAAGATATGGTGGAAAAGCTTTTGGCTGAGTGTAGAGCGGCAAGACACGCAGAAGACGCAGATACGCAGCTCTCCGAAGCTAAGTGCCGGTCCCGGGCTTCTTTCGGCACAAACCGCTCTCAGGAGCTCCCTGCGCTCGCCACAATGCTCTGTGTGCGAAGAAGCCGCTTCTTCGCCTCCGGGAGAATCGGCGAGCGGCAGCTTCCCAAAGGCGAAGATGCAAGCCGCACCACACAGGCACAGTGTGGGCAGCATTCAGACTAAGAGAAAACAGTACTATACGACTCTCCTGCCTTTTCCACTGTTATTATATTCGAAAAGAACGAGTTTTGGACAACTATCTTTTCCTTCTTGCAAAACTCTTTGCAGACCTCCGTGCATTTTCTATAACATGATCCGTGATAAATATTTACTTGCAGAGTTTCTCTTTGCAAGATAGGGTGGAAAAGCTTTTTGCTGAGTCTTGAACGACAAGACACGCAGAAGATGCAGATACAGAGCTCTCCGAAGCTAAGTGCCGGTCCCGGGCGTCTTTCGGCAAAAACTGCTCTCCAGAGCTCACCGCGCCCGGCACAATGCTCTTTGTGCGAAGAAGTCGCTTCTTCACCTCCGGGAGACTCGGCGAGCAGCAGCTTCGAAACGCGAAAAATAAACATTAAAAACAAGAGTATTGTGTCCCGGGCGTCTTTCGGCACAAGCGCCGCACCGTAGCGTACCGCCACCGGCAGAATGCTCTGTGTGCGAAGAACTCGCTTTTTCGCCTCCCGGGTACTGAAAGAAGAAGCATATGCTTAAGACGTTTTGCCTCAGTTATGTACAGGTTTGGGCGCTCCTCTCGATTAATTGTGCCATTCCTGACAGCAGGTGTCGCTGTTGGTCAAGCTTTGAGTTTGCTTAATAAGTTGGGCTCCTGGGTGGTCAAACAACTAAAGGTAAGATCAGCGATTTTAAATCAGGTTCTCACTGGTGTAGATACCATTAGTCATTGCACACTGCAAAATAAAGCTGCTCTAGCGTTCTTGTTAGCACATGGGCACATGTGTGAGGATTTTGAAAGAATGTGTGTTTTGAACCTCTCTAACCATTCTGCAGTCATTCACTGGAAACTCAAACAAGGACAAGATAACATGAAGAAATGGATTGGGAATGAGAGGGTTACGCATGAACGGTTTGAGAGATGGGAAACAACTCGATGGTTGAATGATCTTGTAAAGGGAACTTTGTTGTTACTAGTAGTCATTATTATATTGCTTCTTGTTATTCCATGCATCATGAAACTGGTGAGCGTCTTGGAAGAAAATAAGGTGGAAAGGGTTTAGCTGGTGCAAGACGAAGAAGGGGGAAATTGTAGCAATGTATCTGAACCTCTTAGACTAAAGGGTGCACCAGCCATCCAGCTGGAATATGTTCTTATCAGAATTTTCTCAGAGCCCTCTGGAATTCATCAAGGTTACTAAGACATAAGCCGTGCTAAAATAAGAAAGAGAAGCTGAGAAACCAAATTCCAAGACTACAAGAACTCGATAACGGGGGCAGCAAAGCGCCTGGACTGTAACCAAACGTATCTTCTGAGAGGTGCACACAGAATGCGTGGACATAACAAAGGCACCAAGATAAAAATGCGGGCCTAGCGTGTGCATAGATTTAGAATGTGTAAGTGCATCATGTCAACAATCAACGGCTTCTGCTTAATCCTCTTGCTCCGTTGTCCTGGAGTCCTGAATTTCCCACAAGGAAAGCCCTACTAAAAGGGCTCTGATTTTAATGATAGTTGCTGTCTAGACGATGAATAATGGGAAGAGTTCTTTCAAATCCTTCCCTCGCTGACATCTGTAAGTTTCATCTTTTCCTGATTGTACTGGTGGCGATACATTAGTTATGACTAGAAAGGAATGAGTTTTAGGGATATGTTGCAAGGAAATTGGTAGCTCTGCTTCCATTTCCATTGTCTAAGAAGAATTCTGATTAGTTTTGGACTTTTCATAGACCTCTGACTAGATTGCATTTGTCTTTGATTGACCCCATTAATTTTAGGCTACTAGGCTTGACCAATGAATAGAAAAGGGAAAGTCACACAGCTTAGGTGGTTCCCTTGTCAACAACTTCTCAGTAGTAGGGCGATTTCTGTCCTCAAGTTTGTTACTTCAGCTAGCAGATTATGCTCACTCCAAAAGAAGGTGAGAAGTTTGCTACCCTAAATGGTCCGATAATTCTTCCTGCTTCTTTGTGACTCTTTTGTATGACCGGATTCTGTATTATTGGAGTTTGTTATAAAAAGTTGGATTAAATTGCGTGCGTCCGCTCTTGGGGGAAACAGAGTATTTAGCCAATAACATCTAGGCTTTTATCGACCTGAGACTGTCTGAACGGACGGGACGCTTTAAACACAGTAATTCCTGCTAGTTCCAATTCCATTTTTAGACTCGACAAACCGAATGGTAAACCTGCACCAGTAGGGAGGGACATTGGACTTTCTCCTTTTTAGAGAGAAACTAATGAAAAAGTTTCAGCAGAATCATAGCAGGCTGTAAAATAAGAAAAGCATCATGAAAAGAGGCCAATCCTCTCCTCTTAGTATTGCTAGTTGTGATTGGACATGAATGAAATATGTCAACTCTGTGTTCCTGGGTATCACATCAGTAACAGCTACTTCAGCTGCTGTAGTTGTCTCCTAAAGCTAAGAACAGAATCCAAAGAATTGTGATTCCATGGTCACAATTCACCCTGTGATGGTGACAGGTGAAAAAGGAGTGGAAGGTGCACGGGTAAATTAACTTGAATGGCCTATCTAAATCAGCAGCCACTGATTTCCTGAAAACTTCAACAGGTCAGTTGACTTGTTGGGATTCTTTAAGCTTTGGTCATGTTTTTCTTGGGATTCTTGTAACCTTTCCCCATTTGTTCAGCCTTTGCCCTCAAGCCTTTGCTGACATTTCAAGTATCTCGACAAGCTGGAAATGTGTTGTCTTTCTTTATCATGTCATAATTCCCTTCAAAGGGTTGTTTGCCTCAAGTCTTATTTTTGCTGGTTTTCTGCTAGTTCATTGTCAGAGGGCAGCAGGTGCTTTGTAAGAGCAAGTACACAATCCTATAGCTTGCTTTTCTTTTGATTTGGCCTGTCTAGAAAACTGAATGACTGGACATTTCCGACAGGATTTTCTCTCCCCATTATGTTTCACCGGAAGGTCAGATGCAAATCATCTACTTAAACTCTTGGCACGGAAAAAAGTAGTGGTTTGCTGCTGCATATAGGTAGAAGCTTACAAAAGGAAGGCCTTGGGCTGAGGCCCGTTACTTTGGCTAAGCAGAAAAGGACTATGGGAAGGTGAGGCCGCTGAATCAGAGGTAGATCAACAAGTTCTAGAATCGTCACGTGTTCACAGCGTGGTGTAGGATGGTTGGTTGAATGAATTTTGTTATGGCTTAAAGCTATGGAACTGATAAAGGCCTGAGTGCTTCAAAAGCCTGGTTTTTGCAAAAAAGCAGCTCTCCTCTGCACCTGCCTGGGGACTCTGCATCACTAGGGACCCTCACTCCCAGTTTGCCAAGGAGATGATCAGTAGGAATGTTGCAGAGCTGCCGTGTCCATATGAACGGAATGGCAAAGAGTGAAGCGGTGGGTATTTTTGGGCTTTAATACAATGCTGCTGCATTGGTGCCAGTTTAGTCGGTTTTCCATCAGTGGCCTTTCTGTCTAGAAGTACACTGCCCAGAGTCTTTCTAGCATGTGATGCCATTTCCTTCCTGTTGTTTTAATACCTTCCTTCAGTTGAAAGGATGATACAATCTTTACATTTTGAAGATCCCTGTTAGGAAACACTATGCCAGAGGAGTCATTGCTCCCTTTTCTTCTGCCTCCTTTGTAATTTTCAGAGACTCATTTCAAATTTCTGCTAATGTCAAGAAGAATACTGAGACTACTCAGCAGGGTTGACGCTCTCAGCTGCTTTCCTCTTTCATACTGCTTCATACTGTATGTGACTTAATGGCCTGGTTTTGTCATCCGCATTTTGCTGTGATCTGTGAACACAAAAAGAAGTCTTTGTTTTTTGCAAGAACTACCCCTAGGAGGATTTGTGTTCCTTTTGATTTCTACGGTGTTAGCCCTGTTGCAGAAAAAAAGGAGATTGTACCCTCTTCTTGTGCTCTCATTCCCTCCTCTCTGCTTTGCATGTCCTAGTTAATCTACCGCCGTGACTCATTTGGCATCATCTCATAGTGCAAATTCTGCACAGTTTCATGGACTTACAAATGCCAGTTGCCAAGGAGCTTATATAACCATTCAAAGATTAAAGAATTGTAGGCCTGGGCAAGTTCAGGTGCTGAAACTCTAAGTGGTTAAGTCATGCCATATCAAAGAGACAGAGCAAATCAGTTCATCTAGGACTTTCAACTGGACACCTCTGAGAATAACAGCTTGACAGCAATGACACAGCCATCTTCCTAGCTGTATTCCAGAAAGAGAAAAGGGACACCTTCAATGTTAAGATGTTTGGCATGAGAAAACAGCAAGAAATGTAGCACAAAATACTTGAGCCAGATAAAGTGCGTTTTTCTCGTGAGAATTCGGCAGTTGTTCTTTCTTGTCTGTGCCTTTACTTTTCACAGAAGACAGGGCGGGCGTTTACTTATTATTGTTCTTTTGTTTTCTGTTCTTGGCCTCCCTCTTTCCACCTGCCATTAACAATTTTGCCTTTCTTTACTGGCTTCTCTTTCTTTACTTATAGAAGGTTACATGAGGTCCTCCAATCTTGTCATAAACATTCGCATACAGTGGAAAGGAGTAGAAGGTACATCTAAATGCACAAAACAAACGCACAAAAATAGAGTTTTTTTACGGTCTTCTGTGAGAACAAGATATCTTTGAACTGAGTAATGCTTTAACTTTTAGTCCACTCATTACTATTATTACAAGTGTTTGGCCTTTAGTACATAGCCTTTGAAATCATCCAGCCCAGTATTTTTGGCTAATTTTGTTTTATTTCTCTCGGGGACTTTGTCTCTTAAGGAATAGTCCAGAGCGAGAGCGTCCACGGTAGAGTTATGCTGCCATAATAAAAGCGTCGTAAATTCTGGTACAGTTTGTGCTGGTAATACGTCTAGGAAAGAAAGGTTTTACATCTTTTTTGACTTTCAAATGTAACCATTATTTGAAAAAGTTAAGAGTTGGGCTTTGCCCCCCTCCAAAATACTTCTCTCTGGAATGTTACTCAGGGATTACACATAAAAGCCCACCCTGTAAAATATGTTGCTTACTGCGGATAATCTGCAGTAAGCGCAGCTTAGCAGCTAGAGATGATTATGTGGGTTGAATGACATTCCTTCCTTCTGCGGTGATGGAAACTCTGTCTACGCAGACATACTCAACAAAAGTTACCATGGCTTAGCTCCTCTCCTAAACTTCATGAGCATTTTAAAACTTTTCAAGAAGGTGAATTCAAGCTCCTTCATTGCTCTCTGCTGGAGTCCCAAGAAAATATCAGTGTGCTTTTTGTCATTTACAGCTGTCATTGCTTAGCTCTTGAACATGAGACTCTCTCATGACTGATGAAAGTTGTCTAGTTAAGAGTGGGTCAAAGACACGCTCCTGCTCTAGAAGGAGATGAGAAGGTTTCTGCAGTCTTTGTCATCTCTACTGCTTGTGATTTCTATACAAAACCAGTGGGAAGTTTTCTGAAGGCAGTCCAGAAGCTGGCAATATGGACAGCTTACAACCAAACACTTGCTGCACTGCTACCACGGTGATACCAGGAAGGACTTAAAAAATTTAAAAGGGCAAAGAAAGCAGTTGGAAGGAAAAGAACATGAACCATTATTCCATTCTTCTAATATGTCCTCCTTTAAGTCATCATTTTCATGCAGTTTAACGGCTTGTGTTGGTATCCCTCAAAAGGAATCTGAGACAGAGTAAGCTTTTTAATGCAGTAGATGTGACACGTGCAGGCCAAGTTGCCTTTGTTGACATCAAATGCCAGTTATGCTTGAGCTACCCTTTGCTTAAGGTACTTCGCTTACACAAAGAATTTTACTCATCATTGAGGAAATTTTGCTGTCATGATTGAGTAAATTTTATTCATGATAGAGTGAATTTTACTGTCACTCCGAATTTTACTGTCATGATTGGCATTGAAACTTTTCAAGGAAAGCTCTGGATAGCAATGTTTGTGTAAAAATAGTAGTTTATCTCCTGTATTTGTGTGAAGCAGGTAAGCCTTTTGCTGTCACCAGTGTTGCTTACCCTTTCATGTCATATCCCTCTTCATATCCATATTCTGCTGAAGGCTTATTAATCTGCTTTAAAATTGGCACGTGGAATAAGACTACTTTTCCTTTTTGAAAGCTAATGTCATTTGACCTAGTGACAGTAAATAATTCATTAATTGTAAGTCCCCAGCTAGCATCTTTTACGCATATTCTAACCTTCTAAAGAAGTAACAAAAACACTCTCCAATACTTGACTTTCTTAAGCACACAAAATGCTTCCCTCCTTTGCAGTTGGCATCTGGAAAATGAACCACATCTCTGCAGTATTTTAACGTGCACCATATTTAGCCAAGTAATTCAAAAGAAATAAAAAGCAGCCCCTTCAATTTGGAAATATTTTTGAATTGTTTTTGAATATACAAAACATACCCTTACCGTACGCATTGCATGCAGATTTAATCGTCATGAAAGCAAACCCTATGTTTCTGTTCAGATAGCATGGTTTTCCAGTTTCCACAATTGTTCTTGGCACAGTTTTCTACTTATGTGACTGTTAGGACACTTGCAGGTACTTCTAAGGTACTGTAGTAAGCGGAAAAGGAGGAGAGGTTGTGCCTTATTTCTGGCTTCCTTTGGTTTTCTTTTTGGTTTTCTTCCTCTTGCTCTTTTTCATGTCACCTTTCTAGATACTGTGATTTAGATTTGCAGTTTACTAAGCTGTGTTTTCTGTCTGGAATTCTTTGAAATTCCGAGAGGAACCCAACCGGTAAATATGCATCTTTTTATGATTTGCTAGCTACATAGAAAATCTTCCTGCTGCTCTTAAATGCTTTTATTTGATATGCATTTTTATCACCATTCCAATGAAAAGAAAAGTTCCTCTATTCACTGCTTTTGTACTGGATTCAGTTCAATGTGCGCTAACGGTGCAAAAAAGTCCTGCTGGAAGAAAGGATCTGCATACCAATTGACCAAGACATGTGCTACAAGGGTCTTGAAAAGGT